>NW_028259192.1:12426742-12729772 GCF_977971745.1 Zootermopsis nevadensis | reverse complement strand
GGCCCATCTTAGGAACTCCCGCAGGACACTGGGACGAGATTGGTGGGCTCGTCTACAATATAACAAACTCCAAATATCTGCGGAGAGGCAACCTGCATTGTCTGAACTTCGACACAGCTATAGCGGTAAAGTGACTTCACATGGTGGCCGATAAAGTATCATTGGGCCGGACACATTGGTGTCCACACACTCGTACCTCTAAGAGGAGGACGTTAAATCTTGTAAATACCAGCATTAGCTGATTCTGAACTGAGGCTATATACGTTACGTTATTATTTATATATTCTGGGGTACAGGTGTACAACTACAGCATGGCAGTGGATGACGTACACGAACACCTTATAACGCACGAGGAGAGCAACTTCACAACGATAATGACGAAGGCCAGCTACGCGCAGCTCTGCATGCTGGGTGAGAAGTTCAACTTCACGTAAGTGCAGCCTCTAACACTAGTCCTTAGGGCAGAAATGTTTCTTATCGAGAAAAATACAGTTCTGCTGTCAGCACATAGCATAGCGTATTCCTAGGGGAACGGGGATAACAGAATCGATACGAAGCAGCCAGGTGTAAGCGGGAGGGGGGGGGGGGGGCGTAGCTAGCATAAAATTTTGCAGAGCAAAAATAGAACACCTACATCACACGTTAAGAATTTCTATATGACATAGGCCTAATAAACAATTCTGACAAATGTGAAATTTTTGCGTTTCATCCAACACCGTTTCGCATTTTATTATTATTATTATTATTATTATTATTTATTTGACTGCAAATGGGTTTTTACCCGGTGGCAGTGGTCCTACAATAAGACACAAAACAATAAGACACAACAAAACAATAAGACAGAACAAAACAATAAGACACAAAAACATAAGACAACAAAAACAATAAGAAACAACAGAACAATGAGACAGAACAAAACAATAAGACACGAAAAACAATAAGACACAACAAAACAATAAGACACAACAGAACAATAAGACACAAAAAACAATAAGACACAACAAAACAATAAGACACAACAGAACAATGAGACAGAACAAAACAATAAGACACAAAAAACATAAGACAACAAAAACAATAAGAAACAACAGAACAATGAGACAGAACAAAACAATAAGACACAAAAAACAATAAGAAACAACAGAACAATGAGACACAACAAAACAGTAAGACAAAAAGACATAAGACACAACAAAACAATGAGCCAGAACAAAACAATAAGACACAAAAAACATAAGGCACAACAAGAACAATAAGACACAACAAAACAACACACCACACTCAAAATAAAACAACTCATAATATTACAAAACCATATAACCTAAAGTACATAACTTAAAAATTAATACCAACTAGACATAAGACAGTAACAGTAATGAATCACACGTTTCATCAGGACCTTCTCTTCACTTCACTACACTTATGAAGCCTTCCCATCCTCACCCCAATTCACCCCCCTTCACTGCACCCACACATGTATTCCCTTCACTTCACCTCATTTATCACTTTTCTAACCTTCTTCCTAAAAGTACTTGGTTTCCAGGAGAGAGTCCCTAAAACCTCAGCAGGTAGCTGGTTCCAGAGTTGGATGGTCCTATTTACAAAGGAATATTTCCCGATATCTGTTCTTTGCTTTCTGCTCCTAATTTTCCGAACATGATCGACCCTGCTCAGGTAGTATGGCCTTTGCAATCTGTCACCTATCGCCTTCCATGCCCGATGTCCCGTGTACGCTTTGAAGAGAGCACATATACGTGCTATCTTTCTACGCTGTGCCAGGGTTTCCCAGTTCGAATCGCTCCTGTGATATGCAAATTTACATGCTTTCTTTTGCACCCGTTCTAACGCATTTATCTGCCCCTCCCTGTAAGGATCCCAGCACGCCGCCCCATATTCCAGAATCGGACGCACTAGTGATGTGTAGGCTAGACTTTTAGTGTTACTATTCCCCTTTTTGAGAACACGCATTGTAAAATGAAGTGCCTTCCAGGCTTTCTTCACCGTATAATTTACTTGATCAGCCCAGCTTAAATCGCTGCTTAAGAGTATTCCCAAGTATTTACAACTGCTCACTTCCGGAATTATTTGGTCTCGTAACAAATAGTTTAGTGGTTCCTTCACCCGACTTCTCTTGAAACTAACTGCTTTACTTTTACTTGGGTTAATTTTCATAAGATTTTCAGCCGCCCATTCCCCCAGACAGTTTAGATCCATCTGCATGTACATTTCCATGTACATTTCTTATGCTGTAGCAACTATACAGATCCATTCCCGTTTTCAAACTCGATTTAAAATGAACTCCAAAACTTAAAATTCACGCAGAGTGACAAGTTCCCTTACTTAAACGCATTATTTGTTATTACAACAAAACCATTTCTTTAAATTCACTTTATTTATAAATTTGTTCACGGAACGCTGTCAGCAAGCACTAATGTATGGTACAACTAAAAGAATAAAGGGCTATTTAAATTAATATATTGTGCATTATAAACTACGTAAAACTACAGGCTACAGGTGTCCGAACTGAAAAATGTTAATAACCTCTATTTTCATGCAACATGGAAGGCATTTAAAAAATGTCCATTCTGTATGTGTCAGTATGACTTTGCTGTTGACCGATACGTCGAACTTTGCCCCTTTCGAGAACGGTTCGTTTCAAGGCCAGATTGGAATGATGCAGCGAAACGATGCAAAACTATCTCCATCCCCACTCCTGTTCTACAGAACTCGGGAAGCGGCTGCAGATTTCGTGGCACCAACATGGAGTTTCGAGTAAGTACAATTCTCCGTAACCATCATTACGTATTACCACAAGCCCTTGGTTAGAGAAGTGAAAAAGCACATAAGAACAGAGTCGAGGGGGACATTGCAGTATTTAATAGTCATTTACATTAAAACTGGATGCAATTTGTAAGATCTGTGGAAACTGGAACTGAAAATATGAATGTGACGTAGCACAGCGGCCATGTTCCGGCACCCCAAGGTTTCGGCTGTCCGGAACGCCTTGCTGCAGCCGTTCACTGCCACAGTGTGGTTGTGTTTTCTGGGCACGTGGCTGTTGGTCCTGGTCACCCTCAAGGTGTCCGCCTGGCTAGAGTCAACTTACGATTCCGACGAGTCCACCACAGTAGAGAGCTCTTGGAGTGCAACCATGTTGGCCACCGTGGGAGCCGTCAGTGAGCAAGGTTCATTTATCAATGCGATTCACGGACCGGTTAAACAGCCTTTTTCAACTATAATACCTGTTACCGTTGCGATGGGGTCAGAGTATGTTTCTATGGAACTGGTTCTCTAACAGGTCCTATGTCCATCCCCCAGTTAATACATGGGTAAAAACAGAGCATCGGTGGAAAGATACTGACAGGAGAAAACGAATGACTTAAGAGGCACTCGTTCCAGTGCCATTTCGTCCACCAAAAACCCCACAAATCTTCGGCGACTAACCGACTGAGTTGTGGTACGTCCAACTAAATCATTAGGCGCTAGCACATCTAAACATGTCTGTTTACATAAACTTAACATTTTTAGAGGCATTAAAATCACAGAGACGTTATCACCCCCACATAATTTCGCCACTTGAAATTACATACGAGGGCATGAAATAATGTCACAAATAACAATGGTAAACGACAGCAACAAAAGTAACCACAGTTGACTTACCTAGGAAGATTCAATGCAGTCGATAGTCGATCACTGTTCAACACGAACTATATAGTCGTCACAAATAACTAAGAAATGAATAAGGTTCTAAGTTGTAAAATGGTAGGCCTATTTCCAGCTGTGGTAAAATACATACAGAAAAGTTAAGACAAAAATCAACCTACGCCCCGGAGGAAAAGGAACAAATAAGTAACTAGTAAAGCTTTAGTCCCCTAACATAAGATCATTTTTGCTGGTATCATTTGTCGATGAAAAAGTGTCGTAGACCTTATATATTTTCACGACGTGTTGACAGGTTCGGAGATGGAGTCCAAGTGGGTGACATTCCGTATCGTCCTGCTGTTCGCGATGGTGCAGGTGGTCCTACTCAACAACTACTATGGCGGAGGCATCGTGTCCTCCCTCCTAACCGAGCCAGCAAAAACGATCCGCACCATTCAAAATCTGATCGACTGCAACCTTGAAGTTGGCTACGAGAATGTCAGTCACAACAGGGGATTATTTGAGGTACGACTTCCTGTACCTGCCGATAACAGCGGTAGCCAATGCGAACACAGCTCGACACAAACTTTTGTCTCCGTTTACCTGAGTCATCCTATTGAACGCATGAGTTACCAGTACTTCTACTTCGTATTCTCAGGTCCCATATTTGATGTTTACACCGACTATTCTAGCCGAATCTTTCATAAAAATCCTGAGTTAATCTGGTTTAATCCTGAGCCAATCTACGAAAACTGCGATTTAACCCTAAAACAGGTAACACCATACGTTATCATAATCAATAACTCATTTTTTGTTACAAGTAATAACAGACCCTATTTAGGGCGATCACCCTGATACTGATGCAGCAACATCGGTAAACTTCTACCAAACTACACGGCGCAACAACACAGCAATCTTGATACAGTGTGTACCGCCTACCTTAGCTCACATTTTTCGTGGTTATTCTCAACCTCTTCGAATAAATTCCGGAACAGTATCTTAAAACAGACTACAGTCATTTCCTTTCAAATCCTTATCAAAAATAATCCTCTTGCCATGTCAATGCACGCTATAAGCTCTATTAGATACAAGATCGTTAAACAAGCAGTCTTAAAACTTTGCATACCGTGTAGTGTATTAACTACAGCTCGCCGAGGCCAGCTACGGCCACCGCACAACGGGATCAATAGCTAAGTGCAAGTTTTACTCCTGTGAATAACGGCATCTAGTGCAGTGTCACATCAAAAATCTTGTCAAATACCTTTTCATTTTTAATTCTGAATCTAGTTTGAACCATTTGACTAAATGTATTAATTTCCCTGATGCCACTGATGATGACCTCTTGAGGTCGAAACGCGTATGGCAATAGTGTCTATTATAGTGTTAATAGTTGTTGGTTTGTTTACTCTATATGTTAGACAAGCAGGTTTGTTTAAAGATATCGACCAAGAGTTGTATTCGAGGGATACAAGTTCAACTGGACAGGTTGCCGGTAATTCTCTCTAAACGTTTTCAGTCTCTCCAGCTGAAATTCGACATAGAACCTTCAAAGAGGCCACGACCATCATAGCCCAATAACGTAAACGAGACTAACACGTGAATCAATCGTCATTTCAGCAAACTACTGACCCTCTGGTGCAGCAGCTGTACAGAAAGAAGGTCTTCCCTCCTACACAATCATATCCGAATACATATCGAGTGGACATCGGCGTTAAGAAGATGAAGAATGAACCGTTTGTTTTCCAAGTCGAGCAGATTGAAGCCTACCCTCACATCGACAGTACCTTCACAGACTCCGAGAAGTGCGCCCTGACCGAAATTCCACTCTTCACATCGATGGTTGGACCTACGTTTGCCCTTGTGCAGAAGGGATCACCATATAAGAAACTATTGGCTTTGGGGTTAGTACTCTGGATGTAAGGTGCAAAAACTTTCTTTGGGTAAACACCATTGTGCATTCGGAGTGGCAACAGGGAGTTCCGATAATGACTCATAAAGGCTACTTTTCTAATGCACAGATTTTTAGTCTATACAAATGTCGAATGTTGTGCGACTAGCACGTAAGTTTTTAGTTTGTGTTATAAATGATAATTACACGCCTTTGAAACTGTTCGCTAATTTGTGGACATTCTGTGTATTTAGCTTTTTAGATAGAAGACCGGAAAGCCAAATGACACACTTAATACGCTTTTCATTCTTACTGTAGTTACCAAACATTTTAACTCTGCCACATTTTCGAATCAATTTTTAACCACCTTTATAATACTGTCCTGCAATCTGGTAAAGAGTCAAGAATAGTAAGTTTTTCTGCACTTTTATAAAACCTTCTTATAGTATTTAGTATAAAACTTGTTTCGTGGAATTTACGCTCTCGTCCAGTAGGCAAGAACCTCCTCGGTCTCTTTCAGTTCTTCTGGTGATAAACACTACCTTGTTTATTAAGACCATTCTGAATATGACAAACGAACCTTACTTTATGCTTAGTTAATGACGTTTTACTAATCATAACATAACTAATCATAATCATAACTGCTCATGCCAACAGCTTCCAACAGGTGCGGGAGAGGGGCCTCATGAAGTACAAATGGCAAGAATGGCGGCCAGCTAAGCCCAGGTGCGTTCTGACGAGGGACGTTGTCAGTGTCGAGATAGAGACCATCTCCTTCGCGTTCTTTCTACTTGTCTTCGGACTCTTTGCGTCAGTTTCGATTCTCGTCATCGAGCGACTTCACTATGACAGGTATTTTATTTTATGATTATTAATGGGATATTTAAAATGTTTTCATTTTAAAATAAAAAATAACGCCATTTCCATAACCTAGACTCAGAAATTAACCGGATTCGCAAATTCTGTAACAGGCATGAAGCATGAAGTGGCCGAATGTAGCGGCCGTATAATTAGAACTTCGGTTTCGTATTCAGTAGATCCTAGGTCCAAATCTCGGCTCGAGATCGGATGCCCTCAGCATATCATATCTGTTTATTTAATGGTTTCTAGTAAGTTATAGACCCGTGTACTTCATGCAGGTGTTCCATAAGAAGACAAACCGGGAGGTCCATTCCCACGCAAGGTCCACGAAGAATTCTTGGAACATAGAACCTAATGAAGGCCCGAGCCGAAGAAAGTGGTAAAATCTCTAGACATATCGCACCAAGGAAGAACACAGCTCCACAGCATTTCCTGATATAAATATCCCACAGCCTATTTATAATTCAGAAAAGCTCCGGTCCAATGGGACAACTACAAGGAGTACATGCTGACAGCAGCTCATCTGTTTAAAAAAACCCAAAACCTTTTATAAGGCCCACATGGTAATTACCATGCTCCCAAGGGCCACTCACGGGGCCCCAAATTAAAACACACTCATATCATATTTTTCTTAGATCCATCTCTCACCTGCCGTATTCTTTCATTTCTGATCCACTTGCAGCTGCCTCCATCATCAGGGCGTCATCGCGGGGAAGCTTCAAATAACATGGGGCATATCCTTCAAATATTTTAAAATGTGTAAGGGAGAATGGACGCTGAGACAAGGTATCAAAAACTTACTTTACCTTGGAAATAAGTGTATTTGTAAAACAAGTGTAATAGTGATAATCATTTACTGATAAATCCTGTGAACGGCACCGAACATTTTAGAAAGAAAAAAATAGTCACATATACAGAAATAACTGTGGAGTAACAAACTATAAAACTTTGAGATTACACCTGAAATATCTATCGTAGTCGGAATCTGTACTATTGGGGAAAAAAAGCAAAGAAACTGATCACTAAGCCGTTCGTTATATAAAGAGGTCTATTAATTATAGTTCTTGTTACCCTTTCCCTACACACTGAAGAATTTAAAGAAAAGTGTGCATCAAGAAGTTTGGAAACTTTTTAAATTTTATTTTAACCCTTTGCGGTCCCTTTTAAAAACCACTACGGCTCTATGCTGGTCTATTTAAATTCCACTAAGCTGTATAAATTCAACTACTATTATGAACTGGTTTGATTTTCTTTTATAACTTACATAAAACGGAATAAACTTAGCTAAATATGGTGAAAATATGACCTGAAAGGATCACAGTTCCTCTTGTTTGAATACTGACTGTGTGAAATATTTTTCACGGACTGTACTACTGTCGCCAGTGAGATGCGTAGTTAATGGTACTTTTCTGCTTGCTGTTGTTCGATGGAGAATAAAGCAACACCAAGTCAGTAGATATGACTTTGCAGACGTCTGAACATCTCTTATTGCATGCAGATATACGATGTATATAAGTATTGGATTTCGTAATCTCAGATCTATGACTCCTTTCGCGCTGATTGTGTACAAAAGTTCAAACAAGTTGAAACAACGCGAAGTGTAAACGATAAGTCACTACACATAAAGAATGCTTGTTAAGAATACGAACGAATGTGCTTGAGTCAAAAATAAATAATAATAATAGAAATTCCTACAGGAAAAATGGGATATTTGTTTTATAACTATATCAGATATGAAATATTTCTATTCTAAGTAAATAAGACAGCTACGCACCTAACGGTATTTCTTCACTGTATGATATATGGCAAAACACTTGGGGTGGAGTCCTGGCTCACTTGGACACGTGTCAGAATAAAACGACGTCTCTCTCCAGCCTCCTTTCACTATTATAAGGTTCACAATGTATTATCAGGAAAACTTGGATAGCACTAGTGCACAGATGAAGTCTTAAATAATATGCTGACCCTGTTTGCCAGTTTCAGCTTCACTCCAGATCATGTATAACATTCGTAAAACACTTGGCGGACGAGTCCGCAATCGGACCGAAACTCAAAATTTTAAAGGTGGACTCAGTCCGACATAGGACCACAAAGAATTAAAAAAACAGCCATTTTGCTGAAGTTAGATCTCCACTTGACCTTGTGCTTGTCACCACAAGGCTAGTAACTTTCTACAAGCATTTTTTAAACAAATTGTTCTTTAAGCAATGAACTTTACTCACTCTTTTCAGCTGATAACAGCCGAAGCGATCCAAGTTTGACTCACATTCGGATGTAAGTCATGGTAACGTCTGAGTGTCCGCTGCCCTGCAACAAAATATTAGGAGTTTCAGTCAGGACGGAGAGAAATATTTTATTAAACTGAATCGCATTAACATTTCGGAAGGTTACCTATCAAGACATTTGTTTCTGAGAGCATGTCGGTACGAACTATTTAAAAGTACTGTTCTTGAGTTCGAAGGAGCACGTGCGTGAGCGCGCAATTAAGGCCAAACACGAGTCCGTTCAATAAAGTTCACAACAAAACCCAACACAAGGTGTCAACAACATATCTATATCACACATGCATTTTTGACCAAAGTCCTTCGGAAGATAACAGTAGGCTGGGCAAGATATTTCCAACTTTTATGGAACAAGGTTCATTACTCTGTTCACATAATCCAGTCAATAGACGGTATCTTGAGCCAGCTAAATCCAATCCACACCACAACACCGTACTTCTTTAAGATTCGTCTTAATACTATCCTCCTATACACGCCTAGGTCTTCCAACTCCCCTGTTCAGGTTTCCAACAAAAATTTTGTATACATTTCTTGCTGCCTAGTGTTTGTTTATGACATGAAATTTGCAACAAGTCTCATAAAACGAGATAATTGGTTCCGCGGAAATGTAATAGTCGTAAAACAGTCCGCATTGACTTTCTTTATGTATTTATCGGCGCCTTCAAGGAAATACTGCTGCTACAGTACATTACTTACTCCCATAACACGGGTTCCATCAAACGAACTCGGCTATGAATGACGAGATAACACTTTGCCTTACAGAACGATCGCTTACTTCCTCCTTCTTCCTTATATGTATAATGCGCATATTTGGCATCTAATCTAATTGGATGCTAAACAATCTCGTCAGCCAACAGAAATCAACAGTTGCACTCTATTCGTTTACAATGCAAAACTGAATTCAATAACATGGATTCCGACAACATTCCCCTTACCAGGGGTATTGGACCGATTTAAATTGAAGTTGGTACAATGAAAGTCTACACTGATAGCGAAAGGAAAATTAATTTTGGTGTTTACAGGCTCGTTACATTACGCACGTCACACAAAGCTGATAGCGAACTTTAATCGAATTTCAGAAAAAAGGCTCATCTTACACAAAAATCCTTAGTGCTCTTATAAAATATAATTTGTTTTAAACATGGGAAGTAATAGCTTTATCGATTTGGCCCAACAGAATACATTTCACACGGTAACGGAGACAAATTTCATCCTCCAAAACGTCGTTTTACTTACATTAAAATTGCAACGATGGATAAAGTCCTAGAATTTTGTACTGGTACTATACAGCATCTTCACAAAATTTCAGATTTAATAAGTAAAATACATAATGTCCCAAAAAGATGTAGACTCTCACTGAACGAATGAAGTACAGACACTTTAACAAACAGAATTTGCACTTAGGGAATTAGCGAATCTAGTTCAGGTGTTCGAAATAACCACCACTGCCCTCGTGGCACACTTAACAGCAGTAAGTAACTCAGTGACTAGGTTTATATTCAAAATAACGTGTATGTTATCTTTTTGCGACATTTAAACTTTCCAACTCAGTGCATTCTGGCATTTACATGCCCACTTTCACTAGCTTCGCCGGAATAGGTTTTTGTTTATATCCTTAATATATGACCATTAAGGTCAATGAGACATGCAATAAAGCGCAGCTGTACTCCAGGTTCGAGTCCCGTCAGGAACAGGGAGTTTTCTCCTGAACTGAGCGGATTAAGACAGCGTCCTATCCAGCGGGTACCACAGACAATTTCCTCTGAAGCAAAGCGGCCGGAGGGTGAAATTTAGCAATTCATCTGTATCTATCGGAGAGGTGAGGAATACATTCAACTACACTTCAACCTCCCCCCCCCCCCCCCCCCACTGCGCGCGCGCGCACACACACACACGAGAGAGAGAGCGCGCTTCATGGCCTGGTGTTTTGATGTTTACTAAATTAAACACAGCAAAAACTTTTGCCCTTCAGAAGAATAATAAATATGGTTGCCTTATGGATTGTAGTGGGGTGTAGTCTGGTTGAATTGTAAGGACGTTTCAGAAGAACTTGCTGGCTGCATTATCAGGGCGACGAGAGCCCTGACGAACACGCTACAACCCAGAAGGCATCCATGTTCATGCTCATGGCGTGAGAGCTACAAAGCCTACACGGTAATGGAACCATGTGAAGCTGTACAATCCACGACTGTGATCTTGAGACTTGCGGGGTGTGGAAGTGGGGTGAAGGAGGAAAGATAGAGTCTGCATTTAACGCTACGGACTTCTTGCATTCCTTGCAAGTCTCAAGATTACAGTCGTGGATATAGTCGTCTCAGGGAGGTGCTCATCTGCCTCTGCTCCCAGGGGCGTTGTGGGTAGCTCAGGGTGTATGACTGCTGGGTCCCTAGCTCATAGGTGGGTGGACTCTGATCTCGGGTCGTGTTAACGGCCTGGTTGGCATCAGCTAATGATAACACGGATTGATGTTTTTGAGAAAGTCACCACTATTTATAGACACGCGTTCAACACTGAGGTTACAGGTAACGATAGGTGGTAAATGATAAATTTATAAATATCACAGTCAAGCTATCAATAACTGCGTGCTCTTGGTAGCTTCGATATTTGAAATTTAATTGTAGTTGGTGAAGTTTTCTACTTAAGGTTCCAAATTGTACCAAGTGAGAAGCGAAGTCTCGAAGTCCAAGTGCGAAATGAAGTCTGTCACCCTCAACGCGGGGGTTAAGACGCGTTCATATTCCTGATTGGATAACAAACTTACAGACTCCAACCAAGAATGATCCTATATCCTAGTGTAATGGGTGTGAGCGGAATCTCCACATAGAATATATGTATTCATCTTGTACGGACATTCACTGAAGAGCGGATGACATAGCGGGATGCAGAATTAATTAGTCGTTTTAATATCTACTCCGAACATGGCTGTTATTATGGTTGAAGTCTTTTCAACATGTATAAGGTAAGAACTGATATATGACAACGACAAAATGTCAATCTGACCATTCTATGATTAGGGAAAATTCCATTGAAAAGGGTATAAATAAACGTCGCTTTTAAGTTATGAAGTACATGACATGTTGAGAGGCTACATTCCACCTGTCATAATGCCTCCATCATCAGGGCTAAAAACAGAGGCAGTATGTTCCTCTGAAACGTTGGCATCTACCTGCGTGTCCACATGGCAATGCATCCCAGAAGATCAACACAGACACCTTCATGACCAATAGGACCTCAAATATAAATAACTAAATGCCTAGATAAACATATACAACCTTTTCGCATCAAATTTAATTTACTGTGTTCCTTTCCTTCCTCCTCGTTTTCTCTCTCATCTTTAACTCACATATGATTACAAGTTTCTGACGGTCTATCAAGTGTAGAGGGTATGTATTTTCAAATAATTAAAGCAGGTGAACTCAGAAAAGAAAAACAGGAAAAGTAGAGATATATCCATCTTTCAGGGTGTTCTATAAGAACACCTCCGAATGCGAGGCAGACACCTTACTACTGTGCTAATATGGTAGTACGTAATTTTCGTTGACCTGTTGTTTTTAAAACACGTAAAAGATAAAACTAACCTTCTTTTAAACAGTTTCCAGAATTTTAAACTTGTTGTATGTAGCCTCCGTGTCAAACCATTACTTGCACATCAAAGAGATATTCCACTTCAAAAGGACTTGGTAAATTATAGTGATTATGTGAGCTGTATGCTGTGGATAACGCAGGTAATGCCCTTCACAAGGTAGATTAAACGTACTCACGAAATACCTGCCAACGTCAAAATGTAACAAGTGTCCATACAGTAAAATAACAATGAGATATTTTACCAAGAATTGATAGGTAAGAATCCCCTTCAACAGCGTTTCATGAAACGTGAAAGTCTCATTTCACAACACAACAATTAGAACTGTTTCATAATTACAGAAAAAACCCTTTTTGGAATTAGTTCTAACTTACTGCGGACAAAAGGAATGAATGACTGTTAGCTTCAATCGCAATAACAGTGATTAGCGAACGACCTGCCGTGAAAGTTGTTCGGGCCTATCCGCAGGCGGATTTTGTAAAAATTCTCGTAATAACATGCGTGCTACATGCCGTACCCATCGCGTCTCTAACACCTTCAATCTGTGTTCTTCCCTTAACGTAAGAGACCAGGTAAGTCTTCACGTTTGATAAAGAGAGCAATTTTAGCCCTCGGCTTCCTTTTCCCCCATTTCTTTTAACAAGGGCAAGTGTGAGTATAATGTCTGTCCACAATAACTTCTGAATCAAATGACGGATTTCCATGGAACTTCATACGAACTGCATGTAACCAAGAGCTACGCCATCACTGAAACTTTTCCACGTCACGGCCGTTAGAACTCGTGAGCTGGGGCCAGCATTATCACCACTAAAAGTGAAACAATGATTCTGTATGCCGGTATACAAAGTGCGTAACTATTTAAAGAAATTTCCGCGGAAATAATAAATTATTAGAAAATTCGGCAAAGTCTAACCAGTTGGGAATGACAATAATAAATGAAAATTAATTCACAAATAAA
Source organism: Zootermopsis nevadensis (assembly GCF_977971745.1). Classification (NCBI taxonomy): domain Eukaryota; kingdom Metazoa; phylum Arthropoda; class Insecta; order Blattodea; family Termopsidae; genus Zootermopsis; species Zootermopsis nevadensis. The sequence continues at coordinate 12,716,558 of NW_028259192.1, read as the reverse complement.
TCTGGAACAGATTAAATTCTATTTCTCCTCTTCTTCTATATAATAATAAAGATTAAAATATGCAAAACTAAAACTTTTGTCAATTTTTTATAATGCACAAATAGCGGCGAGAGCTTTACTAATAAATGCATATAACTAGCAGCAAGAAATAACTAAAATATTTGGATAGAATTCTCCAAAACGTAATCCTAAAGTCGCTCTACCAATATCAACCAATGGGTAAAAATGTCAAGGACGACCGAAAAAAAATACGATAGGGAGAGTTTCAATTCCTTTAAGAGGACTGAGCCACGAGTTTAATCCATGAAGATGGTGAATTACATTTGAGTGTCTTCGTTCTTATGTCAGTTTAAAAAACGCTCATTTCAGTTGCGTTGACATGCAAAAGTGTTTACGGCTGAGCAATAAGACGTTTGAAAGACACAGACCTAATGTTCATTTACTTTACTGTAACCGTAACTATTTGATTGCCTTCTTTCATAAGTCAACAAAAGGAATATTCTCATTTGCAGTTTATTCATTTACAGGTACCTTAAAACGTCAAGCTATTAGACGACTTCTTAATAATGGAATAACCCTTACATGTATCTCAGATCACATACCACACGAGCAACTGCACTGCTCAAGAAAATGTATTACGCAGCCTGCATATCTCACTTGGTATGCGCCGTATATAAATATTGCAACCTCAGGACGGAGAAGTGCGTTGATATGCCAAGGAAGACCATGGCTTCATTCATATTTCTGCTGATACTGCCATGCTTCGTCACTGCCCAGCTGACGGAAGAAACTTTGCAGTTTGTTGAAGATTACTTTACACTCAAGCATGTTCGTATCATCAGTTGCTTCACATGCTCTAAACATGGTACGTATGTAACAACAGTAATGTTCGTAGGATTCGAAGTTGGAGCAGACTTGATGGTTACCAAATTCGTAATGTTTTGATACCAGAATCCGAAAGTGCAAAACCCCATACACCAAAACCCTCACTTGACACGGTCCTGAGACAGCTCATTTCCACTTTCAAACCACACAACATACTTCCGACTTTTACACCGAATGTTACCAACCATTTTCCTTATTAGTCTTGCAAGTATTCGCTTACTAAAATATTTCCATATGATAACTCCAAGTCGGCCGATTTACTGTCTTAGAATTCAACCTACATATCCGATCCATCGTAGTCGCCTAAATTTCACTAGTGGAACAAATGTGATAACCTGTACAAATTAAGAAGTTTCTGATTACGAAATAACCACCAGTCACCTTTTACTTAATGTTGTGCTTAGTCTGGACACACTGTTCTGAAACGCGTAACATTATGCTCTTCCTTTAGAGTAAGAAACCACGTGTCATCTATATATAATTAACTTTTAAGCGTAGTATGAAATAGTTCTGAGCTCCGGTGCCCTGCTTTGTTCGTTCGTATAAAAAATAAAATCTATTACACTTTATACTTAAAATCTATATTACGTACATCGGATGACATAGCCAATTACGTGTTCGATGTGCCTTTATTTGTGCGTCTCCCCAATACTTTACAACTAAAGTTATGTCACATTACATGTTGAATTTAGAAGCCTCCATCCACTCTTATTATTCTAGACAGCTACAGAGTCGCCAAAGCTCTGACGTCGTCGGGAAGGTTTTGGATGGTGTCGCCAGACCCCGAGCAGCCAGTTAGCCATACACCACGACTGGTGCCCATTATGAAGAACGGATACTATTACAAATTAGGCGTTTTTCTCGACTACGACTGTACTGCTAGCAAACAGTATCTTGCTGAGGTCAGTGCTTCCACTTGTGACAAGCAATCCCTATCTAAAACTTCTACGTCACATCATAAGGTATAATTTGGCTGCACGCGACAGAGACAAGCGACCGAGGCAGGCGACAGAGTTACGAGACCGAGACTGGTCTCTTCCTGTCTGCTCTCTGTACAATCGTATGAAGTACAATTACGAGCGCAAGACAAAGACAGGCGACAGAGACAAAGCACAGGAGACCGCTCTCGGACCAGTAGTGTCTCGCGATGGGCTCAGGCAGCACGTGTGTTGTTGAGTAAAATAATGGCAGAAATTAAATTTATTGGTGACCAAGATGAACAATTGGTAGAATTAGTAGCAGAAAACCGACCACTGACCACCGACAGAAAGATCCTTCTTCACGTCTGGTTTTGAATATTGAACTCATAGGTTTTCTTTGTTTCTTTCGCAACAAATAACACAGCAACACATCTTCTTCTTCATCTTATTCTTCTTCCAGTAACCTTTTTAGAAGCATTTTTGTACTCAATTTTCACAGAATATGTGCACGTATGTCTCAACAAAACAAAGAAAACAAACACTTTGCGGTCGTCACCTCAAAAGTGTGTGGCGACAAGCTGCGATGTGTCCGTCTCCCGTCTCTGTCGCCTGCCTCGGTCGCTTGTCTCTGTCGCGTGCAGCCAAATTGTACCTTTAGGAAGATGGCCGTCCTCTGAGTTGTACCGCCATGTAGTTTGTAAAAATTTACGGACGTTTATGAAGTCCTTGCTGCCCCCACTATCTGTAATCTAAAGATCAGAGGACAACCATCTTCATACTCGCCGCCATGACAACCACAAATCCTAAAATCCACGTGTGTTCAATAGGACCTCCTATGTGGCCTTGTTATTTGCCTTCGTTTCTGTGTCTAAGAATGGAATACCGAATTTCCCAGAATAACATTTTTATATATCTACAAGTAATGGTGTCGTACATTGCATCACAAGGAAAAGAATTTCATAAAACAAATTTGGAGTGAGTAATGACCTACGAAATAACAAAGAGTGTGATAATCATACGTAAAACGCAAAATTAATGGCTGTTATGCCAGGTGGTACATTAATCCTTTAAAGGGTTAACGAGCTCCATAATCGAAATGTTCACTGACTGTAAGCTTAATATCTGGGTTTGCATTTTGCATTTTCAAGATTGTTGTTTTGTCACTATTTAAACTGTTTGCAGAACTCGGAAAGACGGTTCATTAACGCCACTTTCAACTGGCTGATCTGGAGTAAATATAAGTACACGCCTGAGATAGAAACCATCAACCTGAGCATAGACACAGAGATGACATGGGCGTACCCTGACACTTCTTTGGATCGAACTATCTTGTACGACCTTTACAAGATAAATTACAGCTGGCCAGTAAATGGAACTCTGGCGGGACACTGGACCTCCAAACGGGGTATCATTTTCAATCTTAACCAGTATAAATACTCTCGAAGAAAGGATCTCAGAGGAATCGTTTATAAAGCTGCACTGGTGGTGAGTATAACATAAACTCTGTTGTTCAAAACTTCTTCAGAAACTTGGTGCATAAGTCGTGACTGGAGAAGTTACATTACCAAATAAACTCGGAAAATAATAGAAAAAAGATATGTAATATCCTTCACTCTTTCTGTTTATTTTCTGAGTTTCGTAGATGAAACAAACTGATCCTACACAGCAGTGAATGCTTGACGTGAGATACAAAACAGAAACGGAAATGCTGTTAAAACACTACGACTAACACTCAGACCTGGTATATGGCCTATTTTTCTCTTTCTTTCTAGGTTAACAACATTCCGACAACAAATTTGGAAGAGGAATTAATTAAACCTGAAAACAAAGCTAAGGATTCCATGGCTACCTACAATTATAAGGCATTTCTTCTAATGCAGCAGATGTACAATTTTTCGTGAGTTAAAAGACTGTCGAGCTGACGCAGTTCTCAGCCGAAAGCAGTTAAAATGTTCCCTACACCAAGGGCACACGCGCACCATATGTCACTAGTCAGTGGTTAGCACTCCTTCCTACTCTGGATGATGGTTACCCCCACAGAGGTCTCCCGTAATGCCTCTGTCTCGCCTTTTAAATCCTGGAACGGTCGGTCAGATAGTTAGAAAATTCCTCGCATTTTATGTAACTTATTTGTATGGTCTATTTATAGACGCTGTTAGTACCATTAATTACAGAGTGTACAATGGTATATTGTTTAATGAACAACGAATTGTAAAAGATCTATAAGAAAACGGTCGAGACCCAATTCCAAGTGCTATCCTTGCACTCGATGGGAGAGACCGAAGAAAACCACAAAATCCTCCTCAGTCACGACAGCAAGTTTCCAGGCCGAGATCTGAACCCAAAGCACGAGTGCTAACCACACGACCATATACTTGGGCGCTTTTTTACAGTCGAAAGTTCGTTATCATGGAGACAAGCGCAGCCACCAGTCCCTATCCTGAGCCAGATGAATCCAGTTCACACTCTTATACCTTACATCCATTGAGAAGTTCACGGAACAATAAATAACAGAAGAAAAAAGTAAATAAAAAGGCATTTCAGTTCCTGTCACTTTAAGAAGTCGTTACAAAGCATTAACATAAGCACATTCCAGATTAATGTAAACTCCTACAAAGATATGGTCATAATACACGACAGAAAATGGAATCAGTGTGTGAAATTGAGAAGTGGATTCATCTGGTTCAGAGTAAAGTCGCGTCATTAATTTGTGTATGTTTTGAAGGCTTCTACGAATCCTTTTCTACACTGTCGCCGAACCGAAGAATTTGCTTGTCCTCCCCTGTTTCAAACTTATTTGTAACTGTTGCAATAATGTTATCATATCGATAGCTCTAATGTGTATTGCGTCTGTGCCCGTGGTCTTCAGTTTTACGAACAAACCTCTGTATTTACTTCTATTCCCCACACACATACTCTGACAATCTAATTTCTCTAATTGAACATATTAGAATATTGAATATTAAAATATTCTGTAGATAGGGCAGAAGAGTAAAAATCATTAAACTCTTCGTTATGAAATTTCCTCCGCTCGTTTATTTTATATATAATGCATCGGGGTCAATAAAAAATTGGTAACTGTAATAAAAAAATCACTGAGTCCGTGAAGAATGATCCTTCTTGAAAAGGTCGCCAAAAAGTCCCCGCCATCAATGGAACCCGGAGATACATTACATCTGAACGGGGACAGGGTCTACATTCGGACTCCCGCCGACCTCACACCCATTCTTCTCAAACTCCATATTTATATTATAATTCCCTCCATGTTTTGGTCTCTCAAATTGTATTTTCCACTAATTTATTTATTTTGTATGCAATTCCCATGTCCTTCATGTACGCTATATACCCCGCCCATTTAACCCTCCCTGACTTACCACACCGATATTTGTCGAAGGGCACAAATCACAAAGCCCGCTATGTAACTTTCTTCAGTCTCCTGTTACTCTCTCTTAGGTCTATTTCAAAAACTATAAACATCGTTACAAGTAGCAAAGAACGCAATTATTATGTAACATTTGAGGTTTTAACAGCGGTAAGTATGAAGATTTCTGTCTTCTGGGTTGTAGCGCTTCATATTAATCGCCCTGATGACGGAGGCAGTATGACCTCCGAAACGTTGTTAAACATCTACCATACTACACAGCGCAACAACCCAGAAGACTGAAATCTTCAACGCAATTATTAACTCTGTTCTCCAGGATATAGCGTCTTTTCTTTTCAGGAAAACAATACTCCACACGAATACATTCGGGTACGTAGTGGAGGATGGTAAACCCGAGGGACTGGTTCGTATGATGAAGTATGGAGAAGCTGATGTGAGCATCTCCGCCTTGAAGCTTAACCATCGTCGCATAGACATGTCTGACTTTTGTCCTGTCCACACCTGGGAGTTGCGGTCAGTATATTACTCACAACATCTATGAATACTGCAACAATATTTCACTTAGATGCTGACACAATGTCACCATCGAGTGGCTTATACTTCCTGCTTCGTATTCGGGAGGTACCAGATTCAAATCTGGGCAAGTACATCGGTTATCCTGACATTTTCATAATTTTCCTCAGTTCACCACACAAATACCGAGACAAACCCTTAAAATACACGTAGGTTACGTCTTCCTATACAAATAATTACTGACTAATCGTCCTACCACTCCACGCTACGTGGGCCGATCTAAACTATTGGCAGCTATGTTAAATAAGCCATAAGTGAATAAATGTATGTAATATGGCAGTGGCTGAAATTTCATGTTCGAAGCCACACATGAAACGGAACGAAGTTTAGGATCGTTAGAGCGTCCCGTAGGGGCGATTTAGAGCTATTCTCTTCCGAGGGGGACCGATTACTAATGCTAGGTATCCTAAGATACAAGTTACCCACTGTACCCACCGACGTTACGTTTGAAGAATATTCACCAAGAAATGGAATCTCCAGTTATCCCGTCTTATCCTCTGAGATGATCTTCAATTTCACTTCACATTTGCAGGGTATGTGCCATTTTTCGGCATCCCCAGATAACGGACTCGTATGGCGTTCTCTTAAAGCCCTTTGAGCCGACGCTATGGTTGGGCTGTGGCCTCATCTGGTTGCTGATGATGATAGCTCTCCGATTTATTTCCTTCTTCGAGTCTCAGTACTATGTAGTGGACAACCTGCATGAACGCAACAAGACAGAACTGGAAGAAGCTTGGACATGGAGCGACACCCTCGTTATCATTATGGGAGCTGTTGGTCAGCAGGGTACGTAATTATAATGCCCCTTCGAAATTCATCCATTATCATTATCATTATAATATTTCATTAATGACTGTTTCTGTTAAAAAATTATGGAATAAGTATCATTTAAATAAAATGCTATGAAGGTTAAACAGATCGTCGTAATTTATAAGCGCGCGGCTCGCTGTCGGTAAGAAAGGGTGAATGTGACCTAAGGTCTAGAAAAGGTTTATAACCCCTCTTGTAGACGTTTCTGTTTCATGAAACCTTTTCTACATTCGGTAAGATTCCTTGGAAGGGGAAAGAATCGATCACTGTGATATGCAGGGTAATAAATCCTCGCAATACGACAACATATTTTTCATCACTGTCACATTGTTCCAGTAAAATTTACATGTATTAATAGAATCGGTCAGCCGCGGTTTTATGTACAATCCCTATTGTGTCTGACGCGTACCTAACTGCAGTGTAGCGGATTTACCATTGCTTATGAAAATAATCCGTCCGTGTGGTTATACCGCAATAATCAGCCATGTCTTCTCTGTGGAGATGTTGTAGGGACCTATTGATTGTTTTAGGGTCTACGATGGACTCCAAGTGGATCACGGGTCGCATTGTGTTTCTCAACACCCACATACTTGCGCTCATGATGAATGTGTATTACTCGGCTTTCGTCGTGTCCTCGCTATTGTCGGCACCCAGACAGAGCATTCGAAACACCAGGGATCTGATCGACAGCTCGTTAACGTTTGGTGCAGAAGACATCAACTACAACCGACCATTTTTCGAGGTACACTTCTAATACGTTCACTTGGTAAACTAATCTGATAATATTGACTTATTGCAAAATCAATAAAAGTTTTGTGTTCTTGTTGGTTACATATTTGAATTCGCGTATGTCTGAGATTTTTTCTCTTGCTTTTAATGGATGCACAACTTCATCTATCACGCAAGGGAAGAACATAGATTTAGGGATTTTCTGGAAAATATGCTAAGGAAAACAGTTGGATCTAAATGAGAGGGCGCAACACCAGGCTGCAGAAATATGAATAAAGGGCTTCATGTTTATTCAACAATGATTATTATTAGGGCAATAAAATAAAATAAAATCAGATGGACGGGGCATACAACACACAAGGGTGAAATAATGAAAAACATTCAAAATGTTTGTCAGAAAACCTGTACGGAACACACCCTTAGGTGACATACGAATAAGTGGGACGATCTTAAAGAAACAGGGCGAAATGTATGTCACTAGACCAGGCGTTCTCAACCTTTTCCAGACCCGGGCACTATTCACCCTTTCTTATCGACCGCGTGCCGCAAGGTTATAAATTAATACAATAGGTCTTGTGAAGACGATAGCCCTAAAGAACCTTCAGATTCCTTAAAATGCAAGATCTTCTCGACTAGCCAAGCGACTACTAAATTCTCAAAAAAGACTATTCCATGGAGTCAGGTATATATTTCCAAATATATTAATAAACAAGCTTGGTCATTTTCACAGAACGCGTGTGCAGTACTACTTCGCCATCACTTGCGCTAGGTTTTGTAATGTTTCTGATGCTTCTAGTTACAGTGAGCCCAGTGTAGCACAATTCACACAGTTGTCAGCACTGATTTCTGAAGTTCAATGCTAGTTTCCTGGATTTTTAAGTGTTTCCACTTAACCGCTGTTAAGCTGGTAGTAACTACATATTTAATAACTTAATCATTGAAGATTTCCGTCTTCTGGGTTGTTGCGCTGTTTAGTGTGGTCGATGTTTACCAACGTTTCAGAGGACATACTGCCTCCATCATCAGCGCGATGAATATGCCAATTGGGTGGGTGGAGATGGGTTTATAGGAGCCGGACCGTGAATGGAGTAGCTTGTTTCCTTCCTTTTTAAACACCTACAAAAACAACATTTCGTAATCGGCTTCATGAATGAGCTGCATTTTACAGTTTTCACCACTGTACTTTATGCAAATAAAATTCTATCTAAACACATGCATATGATACAGTCATAATAAAGATACAGAAATATTCAGAACTATAACGACATTACGGCAGGAAATACATTTCCACTTACTCATAAACTGCAATTGTGCTTGAACACCGCACATTGAAGAGGTACAAGGAAACAGACGCAAAGACCCATGCAATATCAACCTCGGCGCTACATGACGTAGTTTACTCAGCTACACGCCCCGGCCGCTTTACACCGGGAGAAAAAGCCCCTGGTATCCATTGGGGAGGAGATTGGGTGGGCCCCAGAGCCGATCTGGACGTGATGTGAAGAGAAGAATCTCTGACCATATCAGGAATCGAACCCCAATCGTCCACCTAGCCGTGCTGAAGGTTTCGAACAGTGTATTAAATCTAACTGTCAGATAACAGAAGAATGTTGTGACAGCGATGAAGACCAACCAATCGGAAATGCAGAATTCGACTCAACCCTGACCCAGATCCAGCAACAAGCAGATTCATTTCACGTGGACTTGAATGCAAACGGGCGAGACATGCAATTATGTCTGCCATCGGGCAGGACAGCAGTGGCATTGACACTTTAAAGAGATCAATACTTTTAAAGCTCAAAGCTTATCGCTATCACGTATGCACTATGAGCGCCGGTCTCGAATATTCCATGCCAGCAACTACAGTTGGTTTCTGCATGTGCGTACTATGTTCTATTTACCAAGTAACTCCATAAAGTACAGTCCTAAAGAAACTGATGGTTGCTCAGCTAGCCAAATTCCCAGCCTCTTATGGGATCCAAGTTCCATTACAGCATTCGCAAAAGCGCACCACTAAGTCCTATTCTGAATCAAGACAAATTAATTTTAACATTATCCTCCAATTGGCCCCATCCCTTCAGCTCTTACTACTTAAATTTTGCTTACTTACCTTTCAAGCAAACACCCGGTGCACAACTCCCTGATATGACCTACTATAACCGATGAACTTAAAGTACATAGCAAAAGATAAATTTCCACACGTGAGAAACCCGACCAAGTCACTCATATTACTGCAATTCTGTATGCACGGCACCGATTTACACACTAAATTCTGATTGTGCTGTCATAAACGTCAGCGGTTTTAGCTACGAATATAAATACACTTCAACAAATGTTCAACTCTTAAAAATATGAAAGTATTATTTGAAAATTCAACAACATAGCTTCAAACATATCACCTATTTGTATAATACCGCACTAAACACAATCACAAAATGAACAGATCACGGCTTACAATGTTTTCAGTTTTGTACCGAACACAACTCTGGATATACGAAATTTCAGGTTCTCACGGATGTTGTTCTTATGCGTTGTGAGCTCGTAGGTAGAAACCGTTTCGGAGAATGTAGGCGTAATGGCACAGTGTGTCATCGGAGAACTAGGTTTAAAATGACAAAACATCCAAGTGAATACCACTTCACTGTAATACATAATCACAATTCAAGTATGTACCTACTAGAATACTTATATCATAACCATTATGTTGTTGTCTTAGACTTTAGACATCGTCTAAATGTTATACAATTATAGTATATCCCAATTATCCTGGAGCGGATAAAACGGGTCTATTTGGTTTAAACAAAATATAAAAATTAATTAAGAAAATCTGTTGTAAAAGTTAGAACGTTTAAAAAAGAAAAGAATGTGTTCGATAAGATATTATTTAGCGTATCAACATAAAACAATTTTCCTAAAACCTGACGTTTACGATAACAGAACGTTACTACCATCCATCGGAATCCGGCATACGTTTGTTTATTAACACTGTGACAGTAATTTCTCAATACTGTAAGTGTAGTTATCATCGGTTCTGCTACTAATAAACTTATGTATTTGTTACATTTGCGTGTTTTCTTTCCGGGGTTTCGATTATCCAGGGAAATTCATTTCCTAACCAACTCGGATAATTAGGAGTCCACAGAACAACGTTTATGAAGTTGTTTCTACTACCGTCATCAGGTAAAGTGACTCCCTAGTTGAACATGGGCAATGTCCAAAGATTTAACACAACGTAACGCACTTTTGCCAGGAACCCTCAAACTTGGACCATATAAAGTAACTCTTGAAAGCACTTTTCTAACTATGCAGACGTTCATACACCCGGAACTAAGCCACAGAATGATCGTGTTTCGTTTGTTTTCCAGAATAAAAGAAAAAAAGGTTGTTTTCCTAAAGAACATCACCGAATGACCTCTGTAAAGAAGATGTTAATTTTCTGTGAGATAGGAAGCAAATATCGTAATTCTATGTGTTGCCGTCCACCATTAACACGTAACAGACATTTACTCCCGTATGTTCATGATTCTGTGCAGGACGTGGGATCTGTTCGGTTGTCTGTCCGCTTCCTTCATTTCCTAAAATAATGAGCATATTTCGACAACATTCAACATTTTATTTATACTCGTATGTTTAAAAACGTTGTTGGGCGACTTGAATTTCTGTGGAACATAGTCCAAGTGCTTTTTATTTAAAACCATATTGTTACTTCTTTACGACACAGTGGCTTTATTATTAGGCTACGTGTAGTTGGTAACAAGAATATTACATATGAAACATTTACTTGGTCGAAAAAAAAACAAAAACAAAAAAAACAGATTTCAAAACTGATGCAACCTGCTTTCAGATGAACTCGGATCCGCTGGTACAAGAACTGTATCAAACGAAGATGGCACCCCCACACACGGGATACTTTTCACGTGAAATGGGTCTCCAGAAAGTGCTGAATGAACGTTTCGTGTTCCACACCGAAGCCATCAACATATACAAAGTAATTGAAGAAACCTTCACTGAACAGGCAAAGTGTGATCTTACCGAGATTCAAGTATTACCGATTTGGCAATGCTATCCATTCGTACCTAGAACATCGCCTTTGAAGGAACTTCTTACATACGGGTGAGCTCAAATCTACTGTTCAACGATTTTCTAAATGAATGGAGAAGAGTCCTGGTGATAGTCGGTCAACAAATTCCACACCTTTCAAGGAATTAAAATATTAATTGGGATACCGTGTTCACACGACCCTCCCACTGGATCTTGCTCTAACCAACTGAATCCATTCCACACCCACAGACAGAACTGAACATTACACGTGGTTCTCTTCACCTCAGACTTTCCTAACCTAACGCAATCCTGCTTTAAATATTATAACCATTTCTCACTTCACCATACGATCTACATGTCCTGCCCATCTCATTCTCCTTAATTTGACTAACGTAATAACATTTACTGCCTCATTTTCTACCCTGAAGACGTAGCCAGTAGTTATCGTAAATCGTTGGTGTCTACCAACAGAACCACACCATTCTCAGAAGAATAACAAACATATTCACTGCAGTGATAACCTCAAATCTCTTAAGCTTACAAGTTAATTAATTACCTTATATTGTGCCTGCATGCTATGTTTGTTAAAAGCAGCTGTTGGTCTTAGCTTACTGAAGACCACTGAAAGATAAGGAACAGGGAACATATTGATTTTTGTTTTGCCCGCGACGTTTTGCACTCTGTTCACTTGAATAACATGTTTAGAACCAATGTTGTCATCATCAGTTTCAATTCCCAGCTTCTATGTCACTGCACTAAAGATCTCCTCCCCGATATCCAGAAATAATGATAGCTATATATATTACAATGTTTACAACTTTGTTAATTCGGTTAAAAGTTAAAATTATAAAATAATCATCGAAGTATTTTTGTTTGATTTTAGCACACACTGGCCAGTCTCGGTGTGTCGTGGTGCGTCGTTGTGGAGTGATTTGAGGAATGGTACATCTCACGTTTTCATACGAGCATTTCATCTCACCCGGTCCAGATTTTGGCCGTCGGCCTATTATGACACTTTAAAATAACATTCACAGAGCAATGGGCTTTTCAGGTACCGGCGGGCGGCTGAGAGTGGACTCATCAGCCACTTGAACAGACATTGGCGTCCAACTAAGCCGGCATGTTCCGTGAAAACCGAGTTTCGTAGCGTAGGTACTGACACCATCGTGTTCGCAATATGGCTGTTGGGAGCGGGCACGCTTATCTCTGTAATTATCTTCGCCACAGAAATCATCTTACGCAGCAGGTAAGCCAGAGTGGCTGTTAAAACACTTCGTTCAGACTAACACAGAAGTAATAAGAACATTAAAACCTACCGTGCAGAGGAATCCTTCAAATACTTCATTCTCTACAGAGAGGCTAATGCGCGGATTTATAATTAATAACGAAGAAACTACTTCAGGATCACAGACTTAACAAACTTACGAAGGACGAGATTGGCGGGGTATGTAGTACGCACTTGGAAGAATCTGTATTCACCACAATGGGTAACCGGAACGTTGCCACAATCAAACTCTAGGCCTCCAGGTTTGTGAGACTGGCATTCCGTAACTCTCAAGATAAACGAATCCTTTCTTGAACCCTGAACGTGAAAGCCCCTACTGGACATATTGCAGTAAAACAAAATATACTGCTTTCTTCCTAGTGGCTTCAGGTTTAGTTATAAATTATTTTGGCCTCTGTTCGCCGGGTAAGGATTTCTCTGCTATAAGCCCTAAAAGCGGTTTTGCAGTGATAGCCAATCTTTCCAGGTTTAGTCATACCTCTACTGACATTCCCGGACACTGCCCACAATATTTGCTGACACTGCCTGTACTTGTTCTCAGGTTCAGGCGCTCCTGCAATACGCCAGAATGAAATTCATCGCACCGCCTGGGATGGAATGTAGAACACTAGCAATGACATCCGGAGAAAAATAACTTCAAACTTGGCACTGAACATATCACTGGTACAAACAACACATTTTGGTTAACAGTAGATATCATAGGAATCACTTATTGTGATAAGAACATTTATTTAAAACCATCTCATACAACGCATAATTGTAAAATTACCGACTTGTATGGTTATAATTAGTGAATGCCTTTTAAAATAAGGATTGCAAGTGAGTGGATTAAGACGCACGAAGGAAATGAGAAATTAGCAAACAAATGACTCCATGGAACAAATCCTTCCTGAGAAGTTTGCAGTTGCTCAGCTGGTGAAAATTCCCTGCGTTTGATGGAACTCCAGTGTTCAGTACTATGAACACAAAAGCCTGTCCGTTCTACCCGGTAACTTGCTGCCTTCACAGCCCCCCTAACAAAATAATTACAGGGTCAATAATACTTATTTTGCCATTTTACTTTACAAAATACCCTTCTTGCACCCACTTCGTATGTCTTACATATGCTGTACCGTATTAAGCTGGTACGCTACCAACAGCTTCACTCGTGAGTCGCCAGACATCTGCCAACTTCAAAATGCTGTTTCATTAAACAAATTCTCTTTACTTGAGCCCAAATTAATGTTATAGGATTAACTGGCAAATGTATGGTACTAAACGTTTATCTTGATGACCCAATTCATTATCGATTTGGCGAAGTTCATGTATAGGTTGCGTCGAAGTCCTTATACACCTGTAGGAACAAACATTGGAAATGGGACGTGATTCAGAAGCCCCTGTGCATATATACGTCCCACGTCGCGTACGTGATTTATATGTTCTTATGGGTGCACAGGGAATTGTGAATCATTCCGTATTTTGTTCGACCTCTTGAAGTGAATAAGCTAAAGCAATTCTTCTCGGGTCTCGGTTGAATCTACTCAAAATTGTTCTATTTCAGCTACTCAATTTCAGACTTTCTGAGTTCTCCGAAAGCAGTTCCTTCGACACAATCGAGTGACAGTTGACATTATCCATCAAGATTGTTGAACCTTATCCCAGACAATTAACAGTCACTTAAGGAACTTGTAAAAATATATGTACATATTTTAGGGACTGATCCTGATTCTCCCAGTTTCTTTCAAGCAGAAAATGGTCCTAGTGGCACCTGATAAACTGTTATAAGAACTTACACATTTAATACCTCAACACCTCTTCCGTCTATTAAAATGTCCCTTCTACTGTTAAAATTCTTATACATGAAACCAATTTTCCTTAATATTGTTAATACAGAGTCGGTATGGCCCAGAAAACTCCTTTCTTCTCCAAGACACTTCTACGTTTATATGCTGTAGGATGTTCACCCCTGTCATAACATTCATGTACTGTACGACGCAGAACATCTTAAAGTTGTCATGTTTGTAAAGTAATTTTCCTTTTGTGTGTCTATTATCTCCTGACAGAACCAAACATCCGGTTAACGGAGAATCAAAAGCTTCACTGCACACACTTTGCATTGTCTTACGACGCACACCACATACTTTTGCTGTTATTTCTTGCGTCTTACAAATGTAAATTTGCAGCGTGCTCAGATCGCTCAGAAACATGTCTGAAAAGGCTACAGAAACCGTACATAGTTCTGACTCCTCACAGCAGACTTCCCAGTCTGCTCTGCTTCATTGACATTGTAACTGCATGGGATGTCAAACAGCACTTGAACAAAAAGTAACGTAAACAATAGATTGTAGCAATTATAAAAAATGCAACAAAAAATCAATAAATGGTTATAAGATTCACAGCACAAGAATATCATAGCAGGAAAAACAGAAATCAATTTAAGGTAAGCGCTTACGAGATAAAGTATATAATTGACAACACAGCACAGTAAATACAGTTTTGCACGTGTAGCGTGGCCCTAAGTCGCGCTATTTTATGACATGAGTATAAGTGTAAATGAGTGAAAATTCATACAGTCTATATCAGCCACCTTTCTTTACTGTTGTCAACATAATGTTCGAGGTAAACTATCATTTTAATATTTTACCTTCGTCCTATATATATAGTGGAAAAAAATATAAGTTAATCTCAGAAAAATGCATTAAAATTTCCGAAGCACCCCGCCACTGTAACAACTCTTTTTATTGCAGACCGGTACAACGTCAACATTTGAAACGTGCCTTCTATAAATTGATCATCAAAGAAATCCACATTCAAAGGGAATCAAAAATCGGCTAGAATTTATGGTGAAACTGTGAAATCTGTGTGTTCATCTTTTATAGTAGAACCTACAACTGTATAATATAGAATTATTAGCGACACTGAACATGTAGACAGAACAGTATCGGAATCTGGTCGTGAGATCAATTATACGAAAATACTTAACGTTGTGAGTAGTCTCCTCAGGCCTACAAAAGAGGCTTGTTAACTGCTGTAAGAGGTGTCGGACTCGATTTTCACAAAGAGATGAAGATTTACACACTACTCATCATTGCATCGTTCTTTCCGTTCAACGTTCTAGCAACTCTCGACAGAAATACCATTCGACTCGTTAACGATTACTACACCTATCAAAATGTTCGCGTAATAGCAACTTACACGTGCTACAAACATGGTACTGTATTCATAAATTTTTGTACTTTAGTCAGCAATTAAGCTACCAGTAAACTATGCGCAATTTCTTAAATAATAAGGTAGGCCTAGTCGTAAACATAGTCAGGCCACAAGCAATTGTACTCCAAGCTCTTCATGCAAAAGTACTGTCAATGCCTCGGGAATTAACATTATTAACCATTCTGGTTTATTATCAGTCTATGGATACTTAAACGATTAATTAGATAGTACTCTGCTTTCACTGCACACTACACCTTCAAGGCCAGCCCGTCAACTACTTGTTTTTGTTGCTATTATAATCTGAAATTTTTATCACGGACTGCGCATCGTCAGCTGAATTTTTGTAGTCTTTTAAGAACTTAGATTAAGATGGCTGTCTTCAGGGCGATAATGGAAACAGCAAACACCACTGAAACGTCTGTAAACTTCTACCAAACTTCACGGCGCTACAACACAGAAGGCAGCCATCTTCGAACTCACAGCCGTGAGAACCTCAAATCCTACTTTTAGTAACGTGTTACTTAGTGAGTATCTTTCACTCTGTCCAGATTCTGTAGGTCTTCTTTTGTACATCTGTATACTATTACCAGCAGCTTTTATAGTATTGCAGTATCTTATCTATATAACTTCATATTTTGTCTTCTCAGTGCCTTACATGTGCTCAGCTTTCTCACGATTGTCAGGCACATTAATAAACAAACCAAAATATTAACAAAAACTTCACGTTCATGTTTCATCTAAATACAAATAAAATTATAACTTAAAGAACACACCTTAGAAAATATTCAATTAGGACAGTAACAAATCAAAATCATGCTGATGATTATGATGACCAAAATCGGCATCTTCATCGCCGTGGGAAAAAAAAGTCTCAAATAAAAATAATATAAAAGAACAGGCTCATATTAAGAGCAAATTAAATTCGGGACATGCTTGATATTGCTAAGTTCAGTATCTTCCTTCTTTCGTCTATGTAAAAAACCAAATGCTAAAATATACAAAACTATAATTTTGCCTTAGTTTACATGCGTCTACAACTTCGCCACTTATCATACAAAAACATGCAATGAGAAAAAGTGCTGAAGAAATTATTAGAGGAAGTAACTAAAGAAAATAGAAAATTAGATGAGCAGTTACAGTTTGTATGCCATTCTTCATCACATCTTATTAACGCAACTAAATTAACGCTGAGATAGGTGGAGCATGTAGCATCTATGTGGAAATAAACATGTAGCCTTCTCAAAATTCTAGTTGGAAAACTAAAAGAAAAGTGACCGTTCTGAAAACAAAGAAGTAAAGGAAATGATAATATTGAAATGAATCTTAAACAGTGAGTGTGTGTGCCACAAATAATCGGGGCCGGCGTTATTACATTTATACCAGTATTATATTGAACGTTCACCGTCTCAAGTAGTTTTATATTTCTTATGCAAGACGTTTCTGAAGTTTCCCGTAGCCTTGTCTTCGCATGATCTGTTGTCATTACGATGACAGATTGCCTTCGTTCTGGCCCGACATTTTGAAAAGGCGCGTTAGACCAACATGCAAACCACAGGACCACTGGGGTGATTACACTAAAATTCCCATATAGGTAATAAGTTAGACTGCAGTGTACTAAACAACTACTTCGTACAAACTGAAGGCCAATTAATACATCCTACATGTTCGTATATCGATGTTCTGGTTTGTGACGCCGTAGGTAGATAGCAAAATTTCGAAACGTTGGTATCTACCTGCGAATCCTTACGGTGCCACAAACAAGATCACCATCGACATATTCACTGTAGTGAGAACCTCAAATCTCACATTTTCAAAAATAAACATACGCTACCAATATACGACCAGCCTGTAAGATTTTATAAAAAAATCGTGCGTCAAGCTCCAGACACACTTAACCTCGCCAGATGCATCCCTCAACTTTCTGTCGGACTATCAAACGTTCTATATATGTTTATTCTAATGTTCAACAGATTCATTTCTTCTGGCGAAATCCCTGATGACGACAGGGAAGTTCTGGATGATTTCTGCAGATCCAGAACAATCTCCTTCTAAATCCACTGAATATATTATAAAGAGATCTTACAACAAGTTCGGAATATTTCTAGACTACGATTGTCCTGAAGGCCAGGAATGCATTCTTCACGTAAGTTCATATGCAACAGTGACCTTCAAAGCAGAAATCTCCCTTTGCTCTAGTCACAGTACGTTTAAATCGTTGTCAAAGTGAACGCAAAGACGGCTTAGAACTAAGCACACTGAATACACGTAAAATACTACAAATTTATAAAAGGTATTCCTGAAACAGACCTAGACGTACCTGTGAGGATAACAGGAATATTATTTTTAAGTAACAGGATGTAAACGTGTGAACTGAATTCATTTGGCTGATTTTAGGGTCGAATGTCAGACTCTTTTAGAAACGGCAACGAAGCATAAACAGCACGGAATTTCTTGATCAGCTGAGCGTCAAAGAGTTTCTCAAGAAGGTCTCTGGTTCATGAAGTTAATTAGTCAGACAGATAATTAGTTGGATCACATTTTACACTGGATAAACTATTCTGAAACTGCAGAATCTTACATCCTGAAGCCTAGTCATTAATGTGGCGATGTGTAAGGCGATTGCAAACCATATTTTTAATTATCATCCCTTCCTTTCACAGAATTCTGCACGACGATCTCTCAACGGCAGTTATTACTGGTTTATATGGAGTAAGAAGAAATACCCATCGGAGATTGAAACACTTAACTTGAGTATTGATACTGAGGTGACATGGGCACATGCCGAGGCCGATGACAATATTATGTTGTATGATCTCTACAAGATCAACTACAGTTGGCCTATAAATTGTACAGTGGCAGGGCACTGGGATCGCGGTGTGGGTCTGAATTATAACCTGACACAGTTTAAATACTCCCGACGACAGGACATGAGAGGCATCGTGTTCACAGCTGGTTTAGCGGTACGTTCTTGCACAACACGCGGCAATCATTCCCGGAAACACAATGTTTGCATTTCCTTTAGCATAAATGCCCATGACTTGATGTACAATTTAAAAACACAAATCATTCTCTGATCATCTGATACCAAACTGTCACTGTGACGATTAAGATTCTGTTTTAACCTAAAACTCCGGGAAAAACCTCGGAAGCGTACTTTTCTTTAATTGTATCCAGGCCAAGGGCTCTGAACCAGCAGCCCGTGCATATTTTTTCAATACTGCATCACTCTATATAAAATAGTTGCTACCTAAATGAAACAGACCATTTAATATTCAGTAATAAAATAGGAAGTCAACTAATTTGCTAAGTTAACTTGGCCTATACAACTTGAAGCGTTCTAATTTTGTGCATCATCCTTCCCATTCTGAGATTAAAACATGGATGCAGTCAGGTGCTGTTACTTGCACAATGACAAGGATGTTCAAGAGGCGAGAATTAAATCAACATTCTTTGCTGTTAATGGATGCTTTCTCTCTCGACCTCCACAGCTTAATTAAATTTTTCTCATAAAAATAAAGATTTTAAAAGGTTGTCTTGCGTTAGTAAACTGTTATCATAATTTTTAAAAAAGACCAAGATAAAAGTAATTTCGCACATACAATCTACAAACTCTGGTTTTGAGGTACTTGCGTTATTTGAAGCCAGTGGCAGAGAACGGAGGACCTGCACGTGTTGCAATTGTGATGCATGAGGTGTCAGTCTCGTAGGAAGACAACTTGAACGAGCCCCTTCCGTTTACCACATTCTTACTACTTCTCAGAGATGACAGACAGAAATAAACTCATGCATGTAATTTCTAGGAAGAAAAAAATGGTTCATACAAAATTTGTTCTGTTTGGGTTATATCGCCATATAAAGTGCCGAACGTCCAGCTACTTAGAAATTGTCATAAAACGGGAAGTAAAACACCTTCCTACAGACGCCATGCTGTTATTTTACACTCAATACACACGCTTCCTGTAACAAGTGGATAGATATCGTTCGAAGATCTGTCAGGTCCACAAGTTTATAAGAAACTATACCAAATGGCTTCCACCTCTGTTACCGTAAGTCTGCTCTTCAGTAACATACACGAAATTTACTGTAATATATATGCATATGTACACATATAGCATGAGAGTTTAAAACTTTCAGGTAAATAACGTGTGTGTGTGTATATATATATATATATATATATATATATATATATATACATATATAGAAAGAGAGAGAGATAATTTACAATTTTCAGGTAAATAACATTCCAACGAGCAACCTAAAGCAAGAATTGCTTAAGCCAGAGAACAGGGAAATGGATGCAATGGCTACATACAATTACAGAATTTTCCAAATGCTCGAGCAGACCTACAACTTCTCGTAAGTTACACTAAGCCTATGCCTAAGTTACGAAATTTCCTATATAATCTTATTTATATGTGCCACGGCTCAGATACATATTTTTCCATCTGTAACCACAAATTCAAGCGACACCAACTACGTGTTCGGTTAGTAAGTAATGTCTTGAAACAACAGGCCTAGGCATGTAAAATAGAACTGTGGTAACAGAACCCGAAGGCTCAACATCACTAATATTAACGCCATTTGACACGATTCTGACCAGTTCTATCTCCTCCCATACTCTTATAAGAAATAAATTTTCACACACTTCTAATTTATATTCTATTAAAAAGACCTCGTTTCACACGTACAAAGAGTTTACAAATTTGTTTTGTAACCCTACATCGTGATCTTCGCGTTCTGTAGCACGCTATAAATGTATTGCCGTACACTTTACAGGGTAAACATTAAACCCAGTAAGTTCTTTGGGTACGTGGTTGAAAACGGAAAGCTGGAAGGTTTGACACTCATGATGAAGAACCGAGAAGTAGACTTGAGCGTATCTGCTATACTTATCAATCGGGCCCGATACAGATGTATGGATTTCATATCTACACCAACATGGGAATTCAGGTAATAATATATTTTCCAAAGCGTAACCTTAAAAATAATATCCGCAATATTGAGTATTATCGTTATATGCATGGAAACATTGCTGAGGCCTTGTTCTTGGCGCAAACCCGAAGTGCAGCAGCAATATTTACGCAACGCTCACTAGGCACAAACGGACTATGACTGAACCACACTTGCAGCATGCCTCAGCAGTACTGATAATTATCAGTACTGCTGAGGCATGCAAATGAAAATTCTGCAATACTGCGGATATGCATTCACATGGAGTTTGGAACCTGAACCACTATTTCCGAACTCCGCAACGATACTATTAAATTGGTACGTTAAAGTTTAAATTTAAATGAAATTTTAAATGCTGACATTAAGAAAACTTATCAGATGTATGAAACAGATCAACATTCAAAAATGATTCATAAGGGTCATAAAATTATACAATTTTAAAGAGAAGCATTGATATTCTTGAAGATAAATGGAAAAAGTTTACATTTTAAATAGTAGGCACCTAATACACCCAACAAGAAAGCGCAATATTTCACATGCCCCAGCACAATGACAATTCTCTGCATGGACCAGAACAATTCTTGAGAGACTACTATTAAGCAGAAAAAGTTGAAGCGATGCGTTTTTGTTTTTCTCAGTCGTATTACAAATCGACATACGAATTCACAGGTCAGGCTCAAATGTTTAATCAGAATTATTCTATTCATACACAATTCGAGAGGTAGATGTGTTGTTACTTTCAGTAAAAATAACATTTACACCGTATTTAGGCAACTTAACTTTTTCGAAAGCGTAACAACTCAACTGACTTCATGAAGAACCCTTTTCAAGTATCTTTCAGTCTCTCAACTTAAAATTATTCACTGTCAGGACTTTTTCCATAGTCTGTTCTTTAATACCACGACGTTTCGCAGGCTGGTTCTGTCTCCGTCTTCAGGTGAGACCCAACAGAGTAGGTACCTCTCACCTGAAGACGGAGACAGAACCAGCCTCCGAAACGTCGCGGTTTTAAAGAACAGACGCTGGAAAAAGTCCTGACAATGAATAATTTTAAGTGCAAACTACCGTCGTCAAAACCCTTTAGAATTGAGTCTATCAACTGTTCGACAAATGTTCTGCCTGTCACGAAACTAGCAGACAAGATTATTATTATTATTATTATTAAGTGTTCTGTCTTACGACAGGTCCATTGCTCTGCCCAAAAAGAGCTCTCCAGTTGTCCCTATTCTCGGCTTCTCGCTTTAATTCCTGGAACGTCATCTTCTTTCCTTGTTTAAGGTCGTCGGTTAGCTGTATCAATCTTCTTCCTAGTCCTCTCTTTCCTTCAACCTGGCCTTCGATGATATCACTCATTAATCCATTCCTTCTCATAATATGTCCCAGCCAGTTAGCTTTCCTTCGTGTAATCGCCTGCAGAATGCTTCTTTGCTCGTTGACTCTCCTCAATACTTCTTCGTTGGTCACTCGATCCGTCCACCTGATCTTCTCTATTCTTCTCCAACACCACATTTCGAAACTCTCCAGGTATTTCTGTTCCTTCTTCCTGAGTGTCCAAGTCTCTGCTCCATACAGCGCGACACTCCATACGTAACACTTCACTAGTTTCTTCTTCATCTCCAAGCCCAACTTGCTAGTGAGAAGTATCCTCTTCTTGACGAAAGCTGCCTTGGCCATGGCTATCCTTGCTTTTACTTCCTTGGTGCACAGAGCGTCCGTCGTGACTATGCTTCCCAAGTACTTGAAATGCTCCACATTCTCCATCTGTTGGTTTCCAATTACAACGTTCAATGGTTCTGCTCTCGGTGCTATCCTCATTACCTTTGATTTTCCAATGTTGATTTCCATTCCATACTCTCTACCTGTTTCCACTAACTTGTCCATCATGTTCTGTAATTCCTCCTCTTCCTTCGCCAATATTACTAAGTCGTCTGCATACTTTACAGTCTTTATCACTCTTCCTCCAATTTTGAAGTCTCCTGTTCCCTCCAGAGCTTCCTTGGCAAGCCATTCCCCGTACAGGTTAAAAAGAATTGGTGATAAGCAGCATCCCTGTCTTACACCTCTACCAATCTCAACGCTGTTGGTGTCTCCTGAATCCAGTCTCACTTTGACTTTTTGCTGCATGTACAGGTTTTTGATTAGTCTTCTGTCTCTCCAATCAATTCCAATTCTCTGTAGGATCCTCATTAATTTCTTCCATTTTACTCGATCGAAAGCCTTCTTCCAATCGATGAAGCAGGCACATACTTCTTCCTTGACATCGAGAACTCTCTCTGCAGACAAGATACCCAAGAATAAATAAGATAAAATTCTGAACGATGTCACTAGAGGGCAATATGATACATGAACAATAGTAAATCCATTTCTTGAAAACTCAGGATCGTCGCTTTGTTCCGGCATCCTCCTGTCACCGGGGCATATGGCGCTGTGCTCCTCACGCCGTTCGAAATGAACGTGTGGACGTCGTGCGCCGGAATGTGGCTCGTCGTGATCCTCACTATACGCTTCGTGTCGTGGGTGGAGACCAGTACGTTCGACTTCGTAGCTACCAGCCACGAGGAGGAGACGGTGCGGTCCTGGAGTGACTCCCTCATGATTATAATCGGGGCCATAAGCGAACAAGGTGCTTACCTCCTAGGTTACAGTCAGAATTTGTATGCATTTATCATCTCTCACGCCGAACCACCATACATTTATTTAATCTTTCGTACTCAGGTACGACAATGGACTCCAAGTGGGTAGCATGGCGCACGTCTTTCTTAGCAGCCTTCATCCTGTCCATGATGGTGAACATTAACTACGGAGCCAGTCTCGTGTCTTCACTACTTAGTCCACCAGTTAAAACAATCCGTACCGCACGGGACATCATTGACAGTTCGCTTCAATTTGCCGCAGAAGACATCTCTTACAGCGTCCCTTACTTCGCAGTAAGCTACGATGCTCTACTTAATACTTACTAAGTCCATGAAAGCTCTAGTCGCTCAGCTAGGCAATATATTTCCCGTCTTTTACGGAACCGTTTTCGATATAACCCGTCATCAGACGCTTAAATGCAATCCACCCCCACACACACCACACTTAAAACCCATTTTAATATTACCTTCCCATCTATGCCTTAGGTCTTCCTGAGCGGTCTCCAGGTTTCTCGTGCTACTCGCTAACCTGTCTAACCCTTTTAGACTTCATCACTTATATTTGATCTCAGGCCTAAGAAAATACATGAATCGCGCATCTTT
Organism: Zootermopsis nevadensis; assembly: GCF_977971745.1. Classification (NCBI taxonomy): domain Eukaryota; kingdom Metazoa; phylum Arthropoda; class Insecta; order Blattodea; family Termopsidae; genus Zootermopsis; species Zootermopsis nevadensis. The sequence goes on along the minus strand of NW_028259192.1, from coordinate 12,692,558 downwards.
ATTTACAGCTGAACAAGGATCCATTGGTTCAAGAATTGTACCAGAAGAAAATGGCGCCTCCCAACCAGGCCTACTACTCGCGTGACGTTGCCCTGGGCAAGATGAGAAAAGAGCATTTTGTGTTTCATACGGAAGCCTTGAAGGTATTCCCCGAGATCGAAGACACATTCTCCGAGCAGGAAAAGTGCGAACTCAGCGAAGTACTGATTTTCCCACCTGAGAAGTGTTACCTTGCTATCCCATGGGGCTCACCGTACAAAGAACCGTTTTCAGTTGCGTACGTACAAGAAGGTCAAAACATAACACAATCAATGGCTATTATTTTCCTATCGATGTAATATCACAATCATTATCGGTTTTGTTACTCTTATAATTAAGCCTACTTTTTTATTATTCAAAAAGACATTAAGCAGAAAACAAACACCTATATGAATGCATTTAGCATATAATAGTGCCCAGCTATGTACAAATACCAACAATTACAAGCTTTATGGCAGGATACAATTTCGAGGTTCGCTGTGAAAAATTCTATGCATTCGGAATATTTAATAGTAAAAAACCACATACTGAGATTTATAACAAAATAGCGTTACTATTAATTGATAGATTTTGCTAGTCTCGACATTTACACTGAAGGGTTTAAATGAACACAAACATAATTTTCTTCAGAACTTTTATTTGCGCCACATTCATATTTACGTCTGTTCCATCCTGCAGAATGAAGAAAATATATGAAAGGGGCCTCGTAAATTACCAAGATCGAGTATGGAAGTATCCAAAACCATCCTGTTTGATTAAAGAGGAGTTTGTCAGCGTTGATATGGACAAGATTTCTCCTGCATTCCTAATCATTGGTATGGGGATTGTCCTTGCTCTGATTGTGCTCGCTGGTGAAAGGATAGCAAGAAGGTAAACGAAGATCAAATCACGAAACGATAAGCACTGTACACATCTGCACGGTTGCCTCCCCAGTGTCTAAGTATTCCACCAAAGGATGTAGAAGTATTTATACATTTCATCCCAAAATTCAAAAACCTATTTACAGACGTTCTAAAACTTGTTCATTATTTTAAACCCCCAAAATAAATACAATAATTAAATTAAATTTCTTTAATAGAATGTAATTTCATTGCTTAAAACACCGCATTCTATGTTTACCAAAATTACAAACCGATTCTACATATTAATCTTGTAGCCTATACCTTAACTTCTACATTGCCCTATTTAAATACGTGCTCCATTTGTCGATTTTACAATCACTAACCACTGATCAGTATCGAGCATTCCTTAGACAAGAACGGGCACCAGCAATACTTGAATATGTTTTAAAAATTGAAACATAACTAATCCGAAAACGCGTGCTTTCCCCAATATGGTTTTCTATGTGGAAACTTAATTTAAACTGGTCTAGCCTTCAGCTGGATATTTCATAGATGAAATCTGAGAATTTGTCACGTGGTATCTGGTATGTAAAATTATCAGCACACGTTTCAATGAAGTGATCATATTTTGCAGGAAGAAAATGATGAAAATATCAAAGCCAACACAGGATTAATATCAAGCTGCAATACCACGTTTTATACGTTCAACTGATGTTCTCGTGAATATTCACAATGGGCATCGCACTTCAGCCAGCATTCAGTGGATGAAGTGACATCTCTCACTAAGAAATGTCAAAATAGTTTATTTCCTCTCTGTATGTTCAAGAATAAAATAGATATTAGGTACCTAAATACCCAATAGCTACCGGAGGCTACTTTCCAGGAGATAAGGGCGATCCGAAAAAAGAACTCATCACTACATCCAGCATCAAGCTTACGTTCATGTCTTCAAGACGTGGTGCCAAACCCAGACACATTAACCTTTACTTGCATTTGCTACTTGAAAACTGATCTGCTTTAATTCCAAAGAAGATTTTCACCTCAAGATCAACAAAATACGTGAAAGGGCAGTAAAAACACGTCTGTCACTAACGATCCTATTATGGGGCAGTGAAAATATTTTGAGGGCATCTACAGCCGCAACAGACTAATCACGCGTAATGTGCTAAAACTGCCTTTAATTAGTTTTGTTACATGCATACAGACATGAAGGATCAGAATACCATTACGCAAGAGAATGTAAAATAGACAATTTTAATTTTTGCACTTTACTTTCAATCAAAGAATGCAAGTGTAACTGTAAGAATTCACTACAATATGCCATACAATACACTGGGGACTGCGTGAGTAGCTCACACAAAAAGACGTAAATAAGACAAAACCCGTTTTATGTTCCACGATTCTTCTCTTAATACTGATTTACATAATTACAATTGCTATAATAGATATTGAAAGTTTTTGTAGGGATGATAGGCCGAGTTACACGAAATGTATGCACAATTCGATAAATTATGGACTCGATTAGTACCATTTTACTTCGAAATGTTTCCATAAATGCATTTTTCAGTACAGAAATGAACTAGCGAGTTTTAAAACAATAATACACAATAAAAACAATTTACTCAACATATTTTATTAGTATTAAGCTGTCAACTTTTAAACAGGGTTGTGGAGTCGGTACTAAAATCTCCGACTCCGACCCCGACTCCTTCATAAAATCTCAATATGTATTAAAAAGGGTAAAGAAACTAAAATAGTAAATAACACCATAAGAGATTTCATCACCACCACGTGAATCATCAGGTTACTGCTTAGACTTATAACCTATATTTTAATATACGTCTAATGGTTATTGCAGAAATCGGTTGATTTGTAGACAGTTTGTATTCTTAAGGTACCGGAGCCAAAGTTACATAGCATTACTCCCACACCATGTGGCTAAACGCGTCGTTGAATCTCCCTAAGCGTGAGGCCGCCGGCGGCTCACACGATATAGAAATTGTTCATAAGATTTTATATGGAAGTTGGAGTCAAGTCCAACGCCTGTTTACTTTGCACATTACAGTTGCACTGCATTTACAGATTATGTTTAACAATGACGATGATAGATTCTTTCAGCATTGTTACCACAATAAAAAAGTAAACAACGAAATAACATAAATACATTCCAAATAATATCGGTTGTCTTTTTTACATTATCCTAGAAATAAACCATGAAACATAGCTTTGACAAAATTCCATTCTATACATACTTTACACACTAGACAATCTCGTGTTATATTTAAATTGTTAATTCAATTCATGATTTACCTCAAAATGTCTAGGACATTTTATATCCGCTCATAAGTTAGGTGCACTATAAATGGGATAATGATACGTCATAAATTAAAATTTCGTTTAAGCTTTCATTCCTGCAAAACAGAACTATAATGATGTATTTAAATAAGACTCCATTAAAACCACAGTAATGTCTAAAAACTTTAACAAAAATCACAACAGTAATTGTAAAATTAAACAAGAGGCATGTACACAGTAACGTACAACTTAAACAAAATATTCTCAAATATTGCCAGAATAATAAAGTAGAGAGAGCTCAAATGTGTATTTTAACACGTTTCATTTAACTGCGTTATGATATTCGCTCTTCTGGCAACATTCAAAAGGAATTACAAACACATATTTTCATCCATGATACCTATGTTAGAAAGAATGTCCTGATATTTCCACTATATCTTTAAACGTTTCCTTTCCTCCAAGACACAAAAAAAAACTAGTAACAGTGATGAATTGTTCATTTACTTCTGCTGTATCGTAACCACGCACAACAGACGGAGTTTTAGTTACTAATAAATACCGTTTCTTCTTAACTAAGCAATTCTTCAGTGAATTTCACATCATCCACGAAACGATTTCCTGCGCTACAGACAGTCTTCGGCATAATTTACAATTCCCGCTGTCACTGTCTTAAGACAGTCAAGTACGAAATAAGACAATAACATAAAAGCCTGGAAACAACACCAAGAAAGGCAGAAGTGTAAGAGCGAGATGCAGGGATTAAGTATTTCTTATCTTGTACTGATTTTGTCTTCCTGCACCACGGGTTGGCTGTCAGAAGAAACGATACAATTTGTTGAAGAATACTTCACGCACAAACATGTTCGTGTCATCACTGGTTTCACAAGCTCCAAGCATGGTACGGACAGATAAAACAAGCACTGCACTAAGAGTAGTTTTGAAGTTACAACACTTTTCGAAATTTGTAAGCAGAGAAGCGTTAGAACTGTCAGTCAGTCAGGGCTCAAGAAATGCAACTTAAACCTACTTGCAACTCAAGAAAATCCACTCACCGTAGACCCTCATACAAATAAATAATTAAGTTCTAGCGTAAAGTGCTCGTCAAAACAGTCCAACATAAATGAAAATCGAAACAGTTCAGAAATTTTTCTTAAATTCTCCAATGCAAAATGTAATTAAAATAAGTTTATCAGTCCTCAACTTACTTCATGCGGACAGAACTGTTTTAATAGGGCTCAGAATGGTTGCGACAGACGCGAAAACATGAGGTTATGGCCTACATAAGTCTTAAATGACCAGAGGGGAATTAGAACTCACGCCCCCTAGTGTTCGAGTGGTCCAAGACCCTACACGTGTAGACCACTCGACCAAAAATTTGAACAGTATTTTATAGATTCTAAGTTATTACATATTTGCTTTTGTTCTAATTTGAAACAGACACCTTTCTGCTGATGAAGAGCCTGATGTCAGCAGGTAAGTTCTGGATGGTCTTCGCAGATCCGGAACAACCTTTGTCTAAAGCCATCGATCCAATCATTAAGCGATCATATAAGAAGTTCGGAATCTTCGTGGACTACGACTGTCCACAAGGCAAGGAATATCTACTGGAGGTACGTTCATGACGCATCCACCAAGGACACTAGACCATTGCCCCACGCATTCTTTCTTGACATACATTTAAACATTTCTTAAGAATCGCTTACTCCTTTAAAAAAACTCTAAAACGGTGCATGGCATGACAATAGATAATTGAAAACTATGCGAACATAAAATCTCTCTTTTTGACAGAGATAACTAATAAGCCACTAAAGTCATTCATGTGATATCTGGCAAATTAAGGATAAAATTCTGTTTGTAATTAACAGTCACAATCAAAGCGAAGGTTCGAATGGTGTATGACGTTATGTCTGCCAAATTAAATACAGAACCTGTATACGATTAAATCTAACACGTTCTATATAAAATATAATAACACAACTTAAAAACAATAAAAACATTTTGTAACCTGCTTAAAACTGCAAGCAATAAACTAATAAAGTAAATATGACCCAAGTAGGATTCGATCGTATGCCCATGTGCGCCCAAGTCCAGAACGCTAACTCATGAGCTACATTACATTTCGTTGCTACATTCTGAAAGTAAATATAACATGAATACAATTTCTGAATGTGCAGTAATCTGAGCAATAGGAATGTAGTCTTATGAGTTCTACCATGAACCTATTACTTTATTTTGGATGTATTATTCCGATATGAGATTCTTTTTAACTTGGCATAAACCCAACCTATAGTTCAGCTTGTTAGCTAAATATATTTTATGACGAAGCAACATTCCATGTCAGGGGTCGTAAATTTCCATAACAGTGAAACTTGCAAATCTTCCAGCTATCTAGAATAATAAACAGAACTTCCAAGGTAAGTGTCTGGTAAGTATCAATACAGAAAACAAATAGAAAATTAAGCTGAAGATTTCTGTCTTCTGGGTTGTTGCGCTGTGTAGTCTGGTAGATGTTTAACAACGTTTCAGAGGTCATACTGCCTCCGTCATCAGGGCGATGAGTATGAAGATTTCTGTCTTCTGGGTTGTTGAGCTGTGTAGTAGGGTAGATGTTTAACAACGTTTCAGAGGTCATACTGCCTCCGTCAGCAGGGCGATGAGTATGAAGATTTCTGTCTTCTGGGTTGTTGCGCTGTGTAGTATGGTAGATGTTTAACAACGTTTCAGAGGTCATACTGCCTCCGTCATCAGAGCGATGAGTATGAAGATTTCTGTCTTCTGGGTTGTTGAGCTGTGTAGTATGGTAGATGTTTAACAACGTTTCAGAGGTCATACTGCCTCCGTCATCAGGGCGATTCATCTACCAGACTACACAGCGCAATAACCCAGAAGATAAAAATCTTCATACTCACCGTTGTGAAAACCTCAAATCATACATAGAAAATTATGCTATTCCATAGCTTCGGGGATTCTTCAAGCACAATGGCGCATCCCCCGAATTTCGGTAACGTTGCGCGGCAATTATCAAATGCCCAACTTCAGAATTGGTAATTAAGTAGAAGAGGAACAATTGTTTTGGCCTCTCCGTTCAACCAATCTCAGTCATGTAGACTTTCAGGGAGGTGGGGAAGGTAGGAGAGTTAAGCACGGGACAAACAAAGTGTACTTTACTCAGAAATTTTGCTACAACAGTTAAGCGGAGAAATAACAAAAGCTACTGCCACAATACCAAAAATTCGTAAATTCCAACACAGTAATGATTTATAAGATGGCAATCAATGTCCTAGTAGACAAGTTGGATGTATGCAGGCGTTTCTGTTTATTCCACGCATGTTGCATAGTCTGACCATCACATCCCAGTCATCCTAACTATGATTCTGAAGCTTCTAACTTCTCTGATTTATGGACCAACTTTCACACCCAGGTCTACATAAAACCGATGTCCTAATTAAAGGTAACTGCAAATATATCTTCGATATAACGCTAAATTTTATTTTCCCTAGAGTTCTGCACAGCGGTCCTTGAACGACAGCTTCTTCTGGTTGATATGGAGCAAAACGAAGTACACATCGGACATAAAAACTCTCAACTTAAACTTCGACACAGAGATGACGTGGGTGTACCCTGAAACCGATCTTAGTCATTTTACCTTGTATGATCTCTATAAAATCAACTACAGCTTGCCCATAAATGGAACCCTGGCTGGCTACTGGAGTCCTGAACGGGGTCTCAATCTCATCTTAACTCAGTCCAAATATGAACGGAGACACGATATGAGAGGCACTGTGTTCACAGCTGGCATAGTAGTAAGTTGCCATTAAACAATAATCTGCATAATCCCATACCCCGTTTCCTTCAGCCCTGACTGCCTGGTGGTTCTGTGAGACCAAACACTTAGTAATTTTTTTGCCTAAAACTAAAATTCAACAAAAATATATTACCGTTAATAATAAAACAATAGAAATTCTAGTTAAAGAACATGTTACAGTGGCGGACAGATCGCCCGCCACTGTTTCATCACTAGAAAAAATACAGGGCTTAATGCATGAAGCAGTCTGCTTAGTATGTTTTATAAGTTACATGGTGTCACATTCTTTCGCTTTTCTAAAGTAGGCTATTCTGCACATAACTGGGCTCGGCAGAGTTCATTTAACCAAACACTAGAAATAAATATTTTTCATTGACAGGTAAACAACATTCCGACGGATAACATTAAAGAAGAAATAGTTAAACCAGAGAATAGGATAAAGGACACTATGGCCACTTACAATTACAGAGTGTTCCAACTGCTTGAGCAGTCCTATAACTTTTCGTAAGTTACAGACGCCCACTGAGTGCATTATGTTACTGCAATCTTCATAGTTTAGACCAATTTAGTATCACTTTTACGAGACACAAGCAATAGAGTGCAAATAACAATGTAAAATTCGTCATGTATTACAATCATTCTTTCAAAGAACCAAGTATGTGATTTTCTGGGTCTATACGGTGATAAAACCCAAAATAACAATATAACCTCAAATCGTAAAACCACGTATGTGATTTTTTCAGGGTGATTATTAAACACACTTCGCTATATGGGTATGTGGTTGAGAATGGTAAGCTAGAAGGCTTGACACTGATGTTGAAGAACAGAGAAGTAGATTTCAGCATAACTCCCTCTTTCATGAACAAACATCACTACGAGTGTATGGATTATATGAATGCAAGAACTTGGAAGTACCGGTAAGTATAGAACAGAAAATATGTAGCTATTGTTCAAGTTATCGGTACACGAATACTGAAGCGAAAATATTTTAAACTACGAATATCTGTATGTTTAAAAGAGCGAATGAAAACACTACACAAGTAAGATGGCTGTCTTCTGGGTTGTAGTGCTGTGTAGTCGGGTTAACCAAATTTTCATCACCCTGATTGTGGAGGCAGCAAGGACGTCGGAAACGTCGGTAAACTTCTACCAGACTCCACGGCGCTAGAATCCAGAAGACAGCTATCGTCGAACTCACCGCCGCAAAAACCTCAAATCCTACTACACCTGTAGTTCGGCCGATTGCCCCTCGATGTGCTAGCCGGTGACGGCTGGTGTCAAAAGTCAGATCTTCTCGTAACTGGCATAGTTGCAGTTCATATTAATTCCATTACGTGGGTAACACGAATACTTTTCCTCTCAGCAACGATGACTCGAGAACACTTTCAGGAAACTTGTCTATTGCGCGTGAGAGAGAAGTCAGCGACGGCAATGAAACCGTGATGCACAAAACGCGGTCCACGAGAGTTCTCAACACGACCGTCTTGCGTGCACAGAGATTTATTCAATGCGCGTTCACATCTCTCTTAGTATTACTACCATTAACAGTAATACTGTTTATCAAACCAAGGGATGGAACTCCATTTTATTTAACGACGCTGTCAGCAGCTCAAATTACATGTCGGATAATCAATAAATTGGAAAGGGTTTGGAAGGAAGCAGCCGTGATATAATTTGAGGTCCTTCCCCGACATTCGCCCGCTTTGACAGGAAAACCACGAGAAACCTCGGTCAAGATAACCGATCTACGGGTCTATATTTTAACCCAGGACCTCCCGACCACAAGGCAATATTGCTGTGAATTTGGTTGTGAGGTTCCATTGTGTGGCCAGTAATTGCGTTCATGAACGTAATAAGATTATCACTAATATCAAATACAGTATGTGGAAGCCTAATATTAAACGATATAATGTCCACGGATAAGGTAAAGAAACATTCAGACAGAGCCGGACTGAAATGTTTCATAGATACATATTATGTTCGCAAAGTCAGTTTGAAGAAGCATTTCAGTCAGGACAATGCCAGATGAGTTGCTGTGATTCAAGTTAATCCTAATATATTAAACTCTTAACACGAACAGGAGCCTCGCTTTGTTCCGGCACCCTCCTGTCACCAGGGCATATGGCGCTGAGCTCCTCACTCCGTTCGAAATGAACGTGTGGATATCCTGCGCCGGAATGTGGCTCGTCGTGATCCTCACTATACGCTTCGTGTCGTGGGTGGAGACCAGTATGTTCGACTTCGTAGCTACCAGCCACGAGGAGGAGACGGTGCGGTCCTGGAGTGACTCCCTCATGATTATAATCGGGGCCATAAGCGAACAAGGTGCTTTATCTAAAGTTTATAAACAATGCTGTCCCACAAATTGGTCACCTTCAGCCGCCATGCTGGACGCGAAAGTGTAAGAGGTCGTCTTTGCTTGCTAGCAGTAGAGTAGTCTACAGGATGAAGACGGTTGCCTTCTGGGTTGATGCGCCGTGTAGACTGGTAGAAGTTTACCGACGTTTCAGAGGTGCTTGCTGCTGCTGGATTGACTACAATTATACGTGAGATGCATATCTAGATGACGCGGCCTAATAACGGTGGAACGAGTTGAAAGAGTTCCTCTTCAAATAAGAGTCGCAATTTGTGAGGATACTGGGGTACAAGGGTATTGACTAGATTAAACTGGCTCAGGATAGGGTCCAATGACGATTCGTGAACGCGGAAATTAATATTTGGGTTCCACCGGATTTAATTAGAATCAGCTATTTTGTTTTAAGGATCCTGTTCCGCTCATCACAAAGAAAGTTCATCATCCTTTTTAAATATAAGTTTGCTGGTCGCAGGCGAAGATTATCATTTATGTTATCTGCATAGTTCACCCTTGTGTTGAAATTTAATTTTCGGTACTGTTTAGAGGCACGAAGGAAAAACAAACAATTATGATAACATTAACGCAATAAAATGTTCTTCGTTCAAAATAAAATTTCGTTATAACGCTGCAATACTTTGGAACACAGTGTGAATTAATCATCGCTTATCAAATCCCAGGCACAACGATGGATTCGAAGTGGATATCATGGCGAACAGCACTTCTTGCGGCATGTATCATGTCAATGATGGTGAATACCAGTTACTCGGCCAGTCTCGTATCTTCACTCCTCAGCACACCGATGAAGACAATCCGCACCACACGTGATTTGATTGAAAGTTCACTTCAGTTTGCTGCAGAGGACATATCATATAACGTTGAACTCTTCGCAGTAAGTAAACGCTATATTTATACTGGACCTTCTTTATGTAAATGAGGCCAGTGCTGCTCGAATTCTGTCAAAACAGCACGCGTATGAGCACTTCAAATTAATAACTGGCCTGCTCCTCGCGAACGTTCGTTGCGTTACCTCTACATCGTGTGTTCAAAATTATCAGATTACACGGTGCTATATACCAGAATACAGCCGCCAACTCATTGAAAGGCCATGCCAATTTATTAAAATGTCACTAAATTAGGCCTACTATTACAAATTACTTTAATATCCGTAATCATGAACTACCGTAGAAGTTCTATCAATTCTATCCATAGAATCAATCAGAAGACAGAAAGCGTGACGAACAGGCAAAGGTTTAGGACTGATAAGTAACAAATAAGTTTTACTGGCCATCACACAGGAAATATAAGTCTAATCAGAATTAAGATTCACACACAGCCTGCTTCACGCATAATGATGTCACTTTATTCTTCAGCTCAACCCTGATCCATTGGTTCATGAACTGTACGAGAAAAAGATGGCGCCACCTAACAGACCGTACTACAAGCGTGAAGTTGGTCTTGACAAGATGAGAAAAGACTATTTCGCATTCCATACTGAACCCCTTAACGTATATCCCATGATTAGGGACACATACACCGAGAAAGAAAAGTGTGATCTCACGGAAGTAGAAATTTTACATCCTGAGTACTGTTTCATGGCTATACCATGGGCTTCGCCCTACAAGGAAGCCATCACAATTGCGTAAGTATTAATATGACGAACGGGTCTTCATCATAGCAAACTATGGAGAGATCTAGAGCAAAGTATTTTCTGGAATGTTATAAGCATCTTCTCTTAAAAATACCTTCAGGAAAACTAGCCGCATTTTATTCTCGCACTTTCAAGTGCCACGTAAAAGACGTACGCTCATACGAAATAATTCCAAAAAATATTTATCACGCTTGTAACTGTACACTGTATCCTATTTATAAACTATAGCAGGTCTGTACATAAGATAATAGTGACTTCTTCAATCCAGCCTTTTGAAATTAAAGTTCGACTTATACACATGCATACGCAGTTGATGTCTACCTCTACCGCAACCTAACGAAACCCTAAGGAAAATTAAACGGATGCCACATCAAGCATTGTGATTGATACTTCAATAAACAGGGAGCAAATTATTCAAATGTATCTTCTCCATGAAGTGTGTATAATTTTGTACATTTACAAGCTGTCTTCCCAAGCTTCATACAGAAATAATTTGATCAACTGACTTTCTTTCCAGCGGACAATATTCAGGTCCGCACAAAAAAGCGGTATTTCAAAACGGAGATAAAACAGAAATAACCCATCATAAATTGAAGACAGCGAGATTTGCTGTCCTTTAATCTCTAACAAAGCCATTACCTAAACTTCCTCGACAGACCTCGCAATCCATAATGCCTTAGATTAGCTAAAGAAAAGCCACGTTCTCAAAGATGTATCATGTGTTTTGTGTGTGTGTGGGGGGGGGGGGGGAGATATCATGTTGAAACAAACAAGGATTCCAAAAGGGTCGAAAATAATAAAAACGGCGATTTTAATCTCTGGTTTTTATTAAGATCTATGATTACTTCCGAATACTTGGAGGCAGCAACTTGGTGAGCGACTATTATCTTCTCAATAAGGACTCTGCTGAATTCAGTTAATAATAAGTGGAATAAAATTTGAAGCACATCCGTATTAAAACACAGGGTCTTATGCTTAATGTTATAGTATGAGGAAAATAATTCAAGGTGGCATAGTAAATTATCAAGACCAGTTATGGCAGACTCCCAAACCGCCCTGCATGGTCAAAGAAGAGTTTGTAAGTGTTGACATAGTCAAGATTTCTCCAGCGTTCCTGATCATCGGCGCAGGCATAGTTTTGGCTATCATCCTGCTCATTGGCGAAATAATAATAAAAAAGTAAGTAGTTAAAGTTATCATGGCACACCAATGTACTGAAACACAAACATGAACACCATTTAAATAAAACAAAGACAACTAAATAAATAACTAATAACATGGAGCAGAGTCCTTGAAAAGCTGACAGCCGCTCAGCTATCAATAAATTAGACGAAGGTTCATTACCATTTTCACAAAAGCGAGCCACCAGTCCCCCATCTTGAGCCATATCAATCCAGTCCACACCCTCTCATGTTATTTTCCTAATATCCATCTTAATCAACGAATTCTATGTGCTCGTTTCCCTTCAGGCTCTCGGACCAAAGTTGTGCAAGCATTTCGCATCCACTTCATGCGTCCTACATACCCCGCAAATTTCGAATATGTTCGTGTCACGTCGTCAGACTACGGCACAAAATCGATGTACAAGGGAAGCTAAAAAAATCATTCGGAATCGTGGCGAAGTTAAAATAATTTAGAACGATTATAAAATATCAAAACTGCAGTTGCGAAGAAACCCAGATTATATTCGAGAAAAGCTTCCTACCGTGCAGTTCTGAATCTTTTGTCTTCCTGTCTTATCTAAAACGCAAAGATTAAAATATACAAAACCTCAATTTATCCGTTGTTTTTGTATGGGTATGCAACTTGGTCTCTCAAGGGAAGAATCCAGATTGAGGGTCTTAGGAACAGTAAGCTGATGAGAATATTTGGACCTAAGAGAGATGAAGTGACAAACTAGGAAAAAATTCTAGGCCCTTAATTTATACTCTTCACCAAAAACAAAGACAAAATTCGTACGCCTAATATGCTCCCTGCCAATAAGCAGATTCATTGGTCAAACGATTAATAAGCTTGTTCTTCGTTCCTTCAGTGAATGACCCAGTGTACACTATTAACTTTTGACTGTACCCTATCGAACGAATAACAAAAAATATTGTCACGTATGTTACCTCATCACTTGAACCAGAACGCTTTCCGAAATGGCACACAAAGGGACTTGATATGTTGCAGGGAAAATTTAATGAAAGCATCCCAAGACTTACTGCTGGCCAAAGGAGAAAGATTACAACCTGGAATTCAGGCGACCATCAAACACAGAAGGCGCACAACCAACAAGCCATGGATTAATTGATGTAGCAATTAAAGACATTTTTCATTCCCAGATTATACACCTGCCTTGTGTTTAGTGCGTGTCACGTGTATATCCACACTGCACAGAGAATTGAAGAAACACAAAACAGAATATCGACATCAGGTCAGACAACACAGCCTGGAAATCGATTCATCGCCAATCCAATAAGACGAAGAAGTGGCTCTATTTATTTTAAGTTTCGGTCATCCACATAAGCCTACTGGTATTTTCTACCAGACAACAGTTTGGCATGAACCCTTCTACTCTTCAGTGAGAAAAATCAAGAATCACTCTGAAGAACCTAATTGTGTCAAATTTGCTTCAAACGTTCGTCTGACAATCCTATCAGAGACCATAATCGACATATAAGCCTATAAAAATCCTTGTAATGCTTCTTGTTTTCCTCTGTGAAACTGCAGCACAAATTCGTAACGCGTATACAGCCACATCTAATCATACTGAGCTGTGTTAAAGACAGTCAGCGCCAGTTAAACAAAATATTGTACATTCCACAGTTGTGACCTCTCGATCAATGAACTCTGTTTACTAACAGCGATAGATAAGCGACCCCGTGCACCAACAGTTCCTCTCGTCTAGTTTTTCATGTTTCATAGACAGACCATTATAAATCTGTATACTACCGCGTTTCAATCATTCATCGTATTTAAATTGACTTCCAGATCAGCAGTAAACACGCCAAGTGTTAAGCAAATAGGTCATGTCACAAAGATAACGAACTGACACATTTACAATCATTTACATGACGCAAAGTACAGTTACCTCCTTTCGACTGTGAATGTAATGCCCTATGGGTGTGTGTGTACTTTTAACAAATTCACCTAATTATTGACACTTGATACAGTCGTCGTATCACGGAAGCCATTATCACATTTCCTCTTAATTCTTTGTCATCAACAATATCAACTTGACATACATGCGAAATGAGCCGCCATTTAATGTAGAGTCCACACAATCAGGCTTCAGGTGTTTGAAAAACATGACACTTGCGCGTAATCTTTTTGTGCAAAACATTAAATAACAACACGAGAGTGCGAATTCGATAACACTGTTCCAGCTGTGAGCGATAACTTATTACCCACTCCAGCTACGCATGTTGTATTTTACGTTCACAAAAACAGGTCTACGGAGGGCCGCATCGTGGTTTCTGTGATGCCCAGAGTACGAATACATTTCGTGTGTAAAAGAAATTAACTACAGCAGAAAACTGCATAAATGGTTGTAACTGATATTTGAATAAATGAAAGATTTGCATGGCCTTCACGTTGTTTCACATTCTACACAAGAAAGAGAAACCTTAAAAGGGATGCATCTCCATTACAAGACATAATTTCAGGATCATATATTGAGTGGCACTAATAATGATCCTACCTCACAAAATTCGAGGGTGTACCTGGATGGTACACTGGCTGTAGAAAATTAAAAGCATGCAGTTGGGATTGCATCCAATGGCATAATGTTCACACTAAATTTGTGAAAATCGTCAAATTAGTTTTAAAAAACAAGGAGAGCATAAACAGAATGCAGATCTAACAAACACAATTCCTTGCTTAAGAAAAGACAGTACGCTTAATACTAATTTCACGGTTAATGGTGAGATGATTTTCTTTTGTCGGCAACTATATATCTAACTCTTTTAACTTCTAGACGTATTTTACACAACGCCAATGTCGGCTGGACTAGGTCAAAGCCTCTAGGTCTGACATGGATAGGTTGTGAAAAGGACGCCTCTAGTTTAAATATAATGTGACAGTCAACGGAACAGGGTCCTAAGCAGAATCAGTGATGTGCACACATATTTACTTACGTCCATTAAACTTAGAAGCTGTAATTATGACGACCAGACAACAATACAATTTCACACACCGACCGAACTTAAGAAAATTACTTTTCTGTAACACATTATACCAGGTGATTCAAAAAGGACTTTACAACTTTGAAAGTGTATAGAAATTTAATCAGAAAGCTTACAGAATCGGTTGAGGTGTCATTTTGTAGCAAAACAAATCAAGTTTGACTCATGTTGTGCTGT
This sequence comes from Zootermopsis nevadensis, assembly GCF_977971745.1. Lineage (NCBI taxonomy): Eukaryota > Metazoa > Arthropoda > Insecta > Blattodea > Termopsidae > Zootermopsis > Zootermopsis nevadensis. Next base: position 12,677,230 of record NW_028259192.1, on the reverse strand, counting down.
AGTACCGAATTCCGTCACCGCGAGCGCAAGCGGCAGTGCATTTGAAAATGGCTCGAAAATTTTCTCATACCACAGTTAGACGAAGATGACCAAAAAGTACGCATTCACTTCCAGCAAGACGGCGCACCACCTCACTACCTCACAGAAGTCCGGGATTTCCTCAATAACCGTTTCCCAGGTCGGTGGATTGGTCGAACAGGGTCGATAGCATGGCCACCTCGTTCTCCAGATTTTACACCTCTCGATTTTTTCTTATGGGGTTTCATTAAAGATAATGTGTATGTTCCACCCTTACCTGCCAATCTCACTGAGCTCAAAGCTCGAATCACCGTCGCAGTTTCAGAAGTGACACCGGATATGCCGGATCGTGTTTGGCAATAATTGATTTCAGGTGGGATGTCTGCAGTATCACCAATGGCAATCACATCGAACCAAAATGACTGTTTGAGGTAAAACTTGATTTGTTTTGCTAAAAAATGACACCTCAACCGATTCTGTAAGCCTTCTGAATAAATTTCTATACACTTTCAAAATTGTAAAGTCCTTTTTGAATCACCCCGTATATTCACTAACTGCATATAGACAGGGTCACTGATCAAATACATTCCAGCATTTTTGTGGTTTCTTCACACAATTCTTCGCATTTTTCAGTTTCAAAGCACTATAATTGAAGACCAATAAATCAATTAGAATTATGAAAGGGAGACTCGATGTCAACCCGAATACTCCTGCGCAAAGTCCGTCTAATCATCAGCTGTGTTATTTTGGTATAACGATAACAATCCTCCCTTCCTCCACCCCCCTCCCCCCGTGACGGATGATGAAGACACAGAATAAATTAATGAACAGTTATATCAACAGGAAATTGGGACAACCGACTAAAGAATACAATAAAATTAACGCAAATTAAAATCATCAGACATTAAACTGGGCGGGCCCATCAGTCGGTCTGAAGGCGACGGCGAGAGAAAAATCCCTGCAATTGATGAGATTTGGTCGTCCAACCCGCAGCCAGTCACAATTACTGAGCTGTCACGGGGTTCAGTGTAATTCGAGGAAACAGAGAAAAATTGCTGATGCTTAGCTTCTTTCACGATGCTCTTTCAATTTCAAAGAATATATAACATGAACGTGCTTGAAAGATAAACATGAATAGTCGGGAGCACAAAGATTTGACAGGAGCTGATCGGAAACAATTTTAAGGGCCCCATACACATATAAATACTTAATAAAATCAGAATAATCGCTAGCCCGACCACAATAAGAAATTAGTGGCTCGGGATTACTTAAGCCCTGAAGATGGATACAATACGATTCTCCGAAACGTTGGTATATATCGAGGAGTTTACACGGCGCCAAAACCCAGAACAGCAGCATCGTCTGCACCACTGTGAAAATATCAAATCTCATTTATATATATTTTTTCCCGAAATGGTCACCTTCTGTAAATACCTCACGTTCTAATACTAGCAAGATAACCTCTTGGCATTAGCACACTTTGGGTGCAAAACATTTGGGCAATAGTTTATTAAAACTTCAAACCAATATATCATCTCCCGATGTTTTTAAAGTGTCATTTAAAATTTAAAATTTATTTTTGCTATTTCAACGTTTGAGAAAATTTTAAAAAACTATCGTACTTCTGCATGTATTCCAAAAATCGACAGCTGTTGTTATTATTACGATTATTATTATTATTGTTGTTGTTGTTGTTATTGTTACTGGTGTATATGGAGCCGGGATAACTCTGTCAGTACAGTGATTAGCTACGGACCGGACGACTGGGGGTTCGATACCCGAAGGGGGCAAAGGATTCTTCCTCTAGCCTCTGCGTTCAGACAGGCTCTGGGGCCCACCCAAGCTCCTATCCAATGGATGTTGGCGTCCTTTCCCGGAGGTATTTAATAAAGTGCGGCCGGGGCGTGATGCACTCACCCCCATCTAGTGCCAAGTTCAAGAATGAGTAGGAGTTACATCTGCCCTCCCTTCAAGCGACCTACATGGCATGTAGTGGGGCTGCTATTTTAGCGATGTATATGGGTAATAATATGCTGCACTCATTTACTACATCCTAACATTTACTTACGAGTCAATGATTAATGCTACACTTTTAGGGATTTCATAATTAAAAATTAATTTGTGGTGGAAACTTCACTTTACATGATGATAAAAAATGTACTTTAATACTATACGACTTCACCATAATTAAAGTTCTACAATAACAACATTCTTCACATAACAAGTGACAGTGTGTGAGGATTTTACATACCGAACGTTGAATATATATATTCACCCTCAACACAAGACTGTGCATGATTCTGTTGTATACGTTACTCCACAAACACTGTTCCTTAAAGTGCCAGAGTCTGAATGGCAGTATTAATTACCCTGGTACTTACTGATTCTAGTGTTATAATTTGGATCTGACTGTCAATCACAAAGCAAAACCACAGAATTTCCACACCAAACTCATGAAACTAAAAGGCTTTGTCAAATGTGGTTTCAGAATCACTAATTTCTTATCAAATAACAGACTGTGTTTACAAGTGGCCAAAAAAATTAACATTTGCACATATAATTTATGACAGCTTTCAGTATAAAACATTAATAAAGTAAGTTCACAAAAAGAAAAATGATACAAAAAAGCCTTCTGTGTTCTACATAAAGAAAACTTAATAGGTCAATGAACTAGCCAATACCAGAAAGTAAATCTGTATACTACTTCATTCATTTCTGTGGCACTACAACACTGCATGCCACAGACAAGTTGTAAGCAGTCGCTTCACATCCGGGTAGTCCCAGAGGTTGACTATCCTTAGATATATTTTTCCACCTCAGGGAACAAATGTTAGATAACCAGAAACAAACGTATTACCCATGCTAAATTGTAGAGAAAATTCTGTGGCGCTTCATTAAAAAAATAAGAGTACGTGCATAAGTTTAAAAGGATAGCATGTGCATCTCTAATGAGGCCATCAGTTGCTACAGCAAGATGGGCTAATCACATAGCAACAGTGAGGAGTGACAGTCAAGAGTTCTCTCTAAATTTGCCAATTTGTCACATTTCCTTAAATTTAATGTTGATAAAACAAAGTCCAGGGATATTTGAACTCTTAACACTCATTCAAATGGCATACTTCTAAATAAAATGAATTTTTCTATATTTTTTTAAGTATGATGACTTCTAATTTGAAGATTGTGTGAATCATGCAAAAACAAAGTAACTTCTGGTATTCTTCATTTTAAAAGATATACCAGACTAAAAAAGAACATGCTCCTTGAAGTTCATTGTGGAATAATAAACCATATCAGTCATGCTGAACTCAAATCTGGGGCAGTATGGCTAAATATGACATGAAAAAATTCAGAATGCAAAAAGAGCTCAGTGATATATTTGTAATGTTAAAATAGCTTTCCAAAATACAATATTTGGTGTTCTTATTGCAAGGGGGTGGTTAACATCTTTGGACAGCGAACAGGGCTATGTTCCACCAAAGCCAAGATGTGAGGCACTGTACTGAAAGTTGCAAGGCACTGGGGTTGACAGCACTGTCAATAACAATCCCTTCGGGGTACCAGGCAGCATCCTGTCATATTAATGCCTTCCACTGGCATGGGGCTCTATTGGATGGAGATTGTTCCCCATTTCTTGTGGAACAAAATGGAATGTAGAATATAAAAGATAAAATAGTGAAAGCCAGACAAAGGAACTCTGTAACACAGCCTCCAACTGAAAGTTGATTCCTCTCAGTATGGAGCCTGCAGCAGTTTTGGCATATCACTGCAGGAAGCTGATGGTATCAGAGAACTTGGAGAAGATGACAAGACAACCAATTGTGAGACACCTACCTTCACTACCTATAACAGTAATTTCTTTGGGAGCCAGCAGTTCTAAAAAACTGGTGACCTAAAGCATGTAGCCTCCAAGCAGGCAGGCTTCATCTGGTAAAAACAAAATTGTCTGGAAGCTCAAAAAAAAAAAAGCTCGAAGAGCCAAAGCAGTATTAGAGGCTTACAGCAACTGTGGTATTCCAAAGATCAGGGAGGCCCTGATCAGAGTGCTTAAAAGCCCCGGGTCTGAAGGCAGCACCCTAATTAAAGAGGCCAACCCTCACAAAAAAAAATACCAATCTCATTATAGCTAAATCACAAATGAAAAATTCATAACATAGGGAAAGATAGATGCATTATTTTATGTGCTGCAGATCTATTGGTTAAAAATATTTTGTTCCTTGGAAGGATCCAAATCATATTTTTATCATTACATAAGGAAGACAATTATGTATGCCAATAACACGCAAGTCCGCATCAGTACTCAGGAATCTTGGGTGAAATTTGAAGTATATGGTTATAGCGCGAATACCCAGAGTAGCTGACGTGCCTATAAACCCATCACCACTACTACTACTACTATATGGTTATCATGACAATATTATTACCTTTCAGTCAGCAAATATTTGGACAGCACATTAAAAAAAGTTGGTTAGCTACAAATGAAAAACTACAAAGTACTTACTTGGCACATCGTTATTATCACATATGATCTTGCGACGAGAAGAATGAAATCCTAAAGTTCATTTTTCCCCGTTAGCTTAAATTGAAAATTCACTATCACTTCAATGTACGCACAGCATGAAATATTTTGATTAACAAAACCACATACACATAGTTCATTGGTCTAAACAAACACCAGGAACTTCACCACGTTATTACTCTTTTCGTACATCTTCCCTTATTAATACTGACTCCTACTGCATGGTGGCAATGTTGCAGTGGCTGAATGCAGATACAGCTTAAAGTACACTGTCGATAAAAGTTGATTATAATAGGAGCTATCTAAGAATTGTCCCATAACATTTTTTGCGTAATATTTATAGTGTTTTAATTGTAATTTAACGTTACAACACATTTTACAATGGACTTGCTGAATTAATATTTGAAATTACCTCACTGTTCCCAGAAATTACACAACAGCTGTCACCTTCGAACCAAAACACTATCTGGTGCTATACCAATGAACTTCCAAAGGGTTTCACACACGCACTGAAATGGCGATTTAATTACTACTTGAAACTGTAAATATGTAACAAAATGCTATTACTATTATTATTTTTATTCAACATTAAAGGGCACTTGTCCATGATTCACGGTCAAACACCTCATTATTACTATTATTTTTGGAAGATATTACTTAGAGAATCCATGATAAATTAGTTGGACATAACCTCAAAGTTATGTAACAGCGCTGTGTTTGTAATTGCTGCTTTTCAGCCAGTATTCACACAAAATTTGTACGTAACTTCATTATCTATCCTTATACCATATTTCACATACCAAGTTCCATTGCTCTCAAACTACTCTACATTAACCAAAGAAAAGTTTTAACATAAGTAGAACATTCTTCAGAGACAAATTACCATACATAATTTCAGGTAAGGCTTGTGTGTCTGCTGTTATTACTAATTACAGAAAATTAAAAAGGTTGGGGATGATCACAAATGGTGAAAAATTAGTCAAGTGGTTTGGAAGCTGAAAACAGGGACAAACTCATGAATAACATGATGATCTCACAAGCCTGCTTCCTTCCCTTAAGGAATGTGGGATAAAAAATGAACAACAGAAAAATCACCAGTTTATTTACTCCATGTCTTTACAAATTTCATATCTATGCAAACAAATCAGAAATACAAAGTTTACAAATAAATGCAAATATACAATTCTGAAAGCATATATTGATTTAATTTTGAGAAGCAATATGTGTATAAGCAAATACAGAATACTGTTAAATTAGAAGGTAAAAGTATACATTTGGAAGTTTACTCAATATGACAAATATTTTGGACAATGATTGTAATGGTTTTTTCTTCTTCCAAATTCAATATTTGAATCTGTTTCCACCTTCAGGTAAAAAGATGGAGACAGAGGATGATTCTAATATGTTGTGCCCACTAGACAGTCTTTTCCTTGTCTAATGGTCCAAACAGAATAAGATCCTCCTTTCCATCTTTTCACCACAGTATGGAAACAGATCCAGCTTCTGAAACATAAGCTTTCAAAAAGCAAACAGTGAACAATGTCCAAAATAATAGTCACACTGATTACCAAAAGTTTAAATTCTAATTTACAATTAAGCCATTATTGAGTAATCAACAGAAATATCCATGCAGTATATACAATATACATAATCACAATCTGATAATTAATCTGAGAGTAGAGTAGGGAGAAAATAAGTTTAATTAGGAGCATAAACCACTCAGAGATCAGAAATGTAATTTAGCACTATACAGTGCAAGTTTATGAAGGAGAGATCTCAGCAAATAATTATTAAAATATTTATTAATATTGTTATTATTGGTCAGACACTTTACTACTGTACACCCATATAGAATCAAGATTTCTGTCATTACTTCACAGCCACACCACAAATTAGGTAAATAAAATGAATGGCATTTGGCCATTTCATTGCTAATTTTGCCACTGGGCATTTTCAAGCTTTTATGGTCCTGTTTTTACATGAATATTCTTTAAGCACCTTGGCCAACAGAAATTGAACACACACAATATGAAATCATAATCAGCCATGTATAATGGTTCTCAGCCTTCAGAAATCATTCTACCACCAAAGCACAGTACCAACTGCATGCAGCATAGTCCCTAACAAGATGCTGTCAGTCACACAGCAAGTCATATAATTTCCTGCCTTTTCTTACAACCCAATGGTTCATTACCAAGTTCACAAGAGCCCACCTTGTCCTGAGTCAGATGAATCCATACTGCACCCTCCCACTCATATTTCTTTTGAGATCCATTTTAATATTATCTGTCTACACCTAAGAAGATACTACGTGGGATACATAAAAGCTAGGAGGATATTATTAAAATACAAATCAGAGTGTGAGAATGTAAACTGGATTCAACCAGCCATTAGAGTCCTGACTTAGGCAAACATAGAGGCCACCAATTTTCTTCTGAGTAAAGAAACTAAAAACTGCAGGCACATAAAACCAAATATAGTAGCTGGCGTAACAGAACACAAATGAAAAATATGTGAATATCTGAAAGCCATGGTGGGCAAGAGATTGCTATATTTGAATACAGGGACTGAAAATCGACATTATGATCAATAAAGCAGTTCAAATCAAGATACACTTTTAAAAAATCATGCATCCTATCTCTGTTCATTAATTTATTTACTTACTGATAATTTACTTTCTACATACCTTTACACAATTAAACTCCAATAATTCCCATGAATTTTAATTCAAGTACTTAAAAACATAAATGTTAATGCTTATATTACTAACAAAATTTCTCTCTTTACTTCACATATTCCAATGAAAGCAGTAGTCTCTGGTGCTGTAAGCCTAGTTTTTGCTGGTTATTTAAATTTTAAACAAAACCAATTCCTAATCCCATCACTTCAGTCATAAAGATGGAGACAGTATATTCCTCTGAAGTGTTGGTATATACCTAAAAGTCCACATGGCATTATAATCCAGAAGACCAACATAAACCTCTTCACCACACTGAAAACCTCAAATACCACACAATAAATTATATTTCAAATAGGACTTGACATAGGACACAAAGATGTGTGAGTGAGAGAATATATATGTCATGTAGAAAGTGCCTCTGTTTGAGCTCAGTCCACGTGGGAGTTGCACATTACTTTGTGCACTTTATCAACATGCCACTAGTCAACAAAGTTTACCTGATTTATGCTCAATACAGCACAGAGGGTGGCAAAGTTGTACTGTGCCTTCAGTGAACAAGCAGCAAGAAAACTGTCTGGTAACAGTCTGTATGAAATCATCCTAACATGGAAAACTGTTTGTGACTAAAGGAAAAATAATGTAATTATATCTAAGATACCACTCGGTCAAAGCATCATTATTTTTAATGTCAGACTTATGGAATGTTAAACTTGTCTTTTTTTCACATTCAACTAAGAAAGTAAATAAGTAATCTCTGCAGTGTCTTTTATCTCTAAGCAGACTTCTTTAAATGACACCCACCTGCCCGTGCAACTACATTTAAACAGCAGTACTTAACAATGTCTTTGGAAACTATGTTAGTCACTAATGGATTTACTGGTGTACTGTATGAATAACAACAGATCTATTTTTAATACATATGAACTGATAACAGGATGGATTTCTACAATAAAATTAGGAATATTAAACTTATTACAAATAGACAAGAGAAGTTTTCAAATGTGCAGCAACAAAAACTTAATGCAAAGGTACAGACCAACATCAATGAAGGCACATAAGGGGGGGGGGGGGGGGGGGGGGGGGGGGGGCAATACAATTTGACAGGATGTGTGGCAAATTTCAATGGCAACAAAGTACAAATTAATATGGAATTCCTGTACATACATTAGTACAAACATACAAAGGTTATTCACACTTACATGGAGAAGACATATATCACTCTCCTCTTTACAACAGACAGCAAACAGAATATATAGCTGTTTCCCTTTAGGGTTACTTTGGGCAGTTTCAAATTGATAGTAGGTAAAAAAAATTGTTTTCTCATATAGTACAACAAAACATTCAATAGTACTTAATTTATAATGTATTTTAATTTGTCACATGTGGATTGTCTCATGTTATTCACCACAACAATACACTGTTTCAAAGTTAAGTGATGCAACTGCTGACAACTTTCCAGTTATGATGTTTAAAAATATGATAAAATAGTTGCAATAGTTACATCTGAACAATATGGCAACCACGAGAGTCCAAAATCACACAAGAGTTCAGGTGCTGTTTCATATAAATCTTTGAAGAAGAATGTTCCATAAAAAAGGTATAGCTAGGGGGAACACTGCACCTTGTTAATGACAATAACAGCTGTAAAGTGAATATAATGATCTCTGAGCTTCAATTGGCATGTATGAATTATACTGAATGTCTTGAAGAAGTAACTTATACCTAACAAGCATCAAAGTACTTATACTCACAAAAAATTGCTATAATACATTTAATTAAAATATACTGATACAAAAAAGGAAAATATGTTGTCACTTTTGAGTTCATCCTGCAGGTATTATTAAAATCAGTGTCTCTAAATCTTCAATAAAAGGCCTGATCATTAAGTTCTGAGAAAGGCACTATAACAAATTGTCCTAAAACCAATCTCTGAAGTACAGAGGTTCATATTTCCTTGGTTGACTATTCTGAGCACACAAGCACAGACACAATACTAATCAGTGTTAGAAATCACAAAGGAGCTCACTGCACTATACCCTACTATCCTTGTCTTCATTCCATTCTTGAACTGGTCATGAAACACCATAAAGTAACAGATATGCAGTTGTCATAGCAACAAATGATGTACACTACCACTCACTGAGTTGTTAAACATGGATATTAAAGATGGAGAAGGAATTTCCAATTGTTATATAATGAAAATATATACATCCATATATTTTAAAAAAAAACTGGGCAGGAGTTTAATCGAGGACTCTCAGCCCGCGGGCTGCATGTGGCCTGCCGATGTGTTTTATGTGGCCCATGTACATTTCTATAATACTTTATCACTCTGTACAATGAATAAGTTACTGACTGAATGAAATATTTAGTTATGAGTAATTAATAAAATTAAAAAATCAACAAATTTGTTACAAAACTTTTTAAGTATTGTGTCACCCTGTTTATACAATAGTAAGTTAGCAGTACTTTTAATAACTGTCATAAAGTTTCAATAACATTTCATCACTTATAATATGGTTTCCCAAAATCTGATAAAAAGGGTAAAATGTGACTCCAGGTCTTAAAGGTTGAGAACCCTTGATATAAATCAAGAACTCCATGTGCTTAAGGGAGATACAAGTAAGGGAAATGGTCAAAGATGACACACTTAATACAAGATTAATATATGTACAAGATAATTAATTCTTATTCACACAATTTGCTTTCTCTACAAAAAATTAATCTTGTAACATAATGTTTTATTTCAATTCCTGATACTTCACAGATATTAAGTTCTGCACATTTTCTTATTGATGTATACATGGAAGTTAAATGTAAGATTTACAGCATGTCAATCTACAATCATCTCAAAAATTGAGCATACAGGAATGAGCAAATACAGGATAGAGAAGAATCAAACTCATATTTCCATCTGTTGAAGTGATACAATGTCTGAAAATATGAACTGTTTTACACCACAATCATGCTGGACATTGCCCAATGTCTGACACATATTCAACATACATAATACTTTGGGACATTTCAATGATTATCATACATGACTAACTAACTAGATGGCTTACCAGACCTGAAGGTTCATCACCGAATTAACCAAAGCCTTCCACCGGACTGTCCTGGGCCATCAAAATCCAGTCTCCTTCAACTCCTATCTCCCATATATCCCGCCTGGCATTATCTTCCCATCTACGTCTAGATCTCCCCAGCGGTCTCTTCCCCTCAGGCTTCCCAACCAATACCCGGTGCACACCTCTTGCCCCATCCATGTGCGCTACATGACCCGCCCATCTCATTCTTCTCGACTTAATCACCCTGACAATATTGGGGGAGGAGTACATATTTTTAAGCTCATCATTATGCAGTCTTCTCTCTTATGCAGCATACATGACTAGTATTCAAAATGTGCTTGGTATAAACATGATTGTTGTCAGTAATACTATTATCATCGTCATAATGAACTTCAGAGATTAAGGAGCTCTAGGCCTGTTTTGCTTACAAAAATTAAAACTGTTCCTTCCATCTCTATGTCAGATGTCTCTGGTATCTGCTACCCTCGCTGTTGGCAAACACTTTAATAAATAAACTGAATTGAATTGAATATTAATGAGCAGTTTGGAGATTTGGTTTTTATGAATTATTTATAAATCTTCTAGCCATTTCTTTATATACGAGGGTGAGTCAAATGAAAACCGTAAAACTGAGATAAAAATTCGAAATATCGCGCCATTGTCCTATAAGTTAGCAGACATGTTACCAATGCTATAAAGAGTATCCTATAGGTGGTAGTATAATGCAGACAAACATATCGCCATCACAGTGCCAATTTGAAAATGGCTGCTCCACTAGTTACGTGCACGAAAGAAGAACAACGTTCTGTAATTCGTTTTTTGATCAGTGAAGAATCTTGAAGAATCATCTTCGACCTGCAGTCAGATCAAAGCAACGTGGACTTTTGACTAGAGGTGTCCTTGACATGACAATGCTCGGCCCCATACTGCCCGTGCAACAGTTGCAGCAATCCAAGACTTGCACTTTGAGTGTCTTCCACATCCGCCATACTCACTAGACCTAGCCCCAAGTGATTACCACATGTTTGGGCCACTCAAAGAGGCGATGGGAGGAAAGAAGTTCCGTTCTGACGAAGAGATACAGCAGGCAGTGCATGAGTGGTTGCGCAGACAACCACAAGAATTTTTTTCTAGAGGAATCCATACACTTCGTAAACGCTGGAGGGCCTGTATTGAACGAAATGTAGACTATGTAGAAAAATGATATAGTTGTGTACCGCTTTCACTCAATAAATTAAATTTAAAAAAAAAATTATGGTTTTCATTTGACTCACCCTCGTACGATTATCATTATAATATTCTTAGTACGATTATCATTATAATATCATTTATTCCTAGTTACAATTATGATCCATCACTCTGTATACTTTGTAAAATAAAACTTTATAATGATAATAAATCATCTGAAGAAAGGTGTATATCATTAATATAATATCATTATAATATCATAGTACGATTATCATTATAATATCATTTATTCCTAGTTACAATTATGATCAATCACTCTGTATACTTTGTAAAATAAAACTTTATAATGATAATAAATCATCTGAAGAAAGGTGTATAGCCAATTCCCCAAACTTCAGATACTGGTGTAACAAATGTACCAATACAAAGCACAATGTCAAAAACGATTGTGATACAATGAATCAACATTTAGGAAATCATGCTTTATTTGTACATAATTATGTTGTTTCCTAATGTCACATCACATACATGAGTGAATTTTTCTAGTTTAAAAACTTTGCTTCATATAAGCTACAATCCATCAACCAAAAGCAAACATCAAAGAACAAAATTTGGGGTTCTACATAAAACTAACACCTGAAAGTCCTGAGATAAAATTTCCACATTTTCAAAATTGTCATAATTGAAATGAGACACATATGAAAATCACTTATTTTAACATGATTTATTTAAATCAGTATGGTGCCTGTTGTATGACAGTGTAAAATATCATTCACATTTAAACTCCTGTAATCAATGTAATATGAAAACACCTTACTTAACCTTGTTTTGTATCCACAATAGTAAACATTTTTTTGAAGGAGATGAAATGATAGCCATTTTCATACACATTCACTTTCACCTCCAAACTTTTCAAGTGTTTCTATTTGCTTTTCTAAACAAAAATAAATATAAATGGTACAATTGTTAAGAATCACTGATGTGATTTTACACAAGAAAGAATTCCTGACTACAAGATGGTAAACCAAATCAGGTCATTATATCTCACTTTGAGGCAAGAATTATGGACATAATTCTTTACTACTTCAAGATAAATGTGTATAATTACCAGTAAGCTGGTGCTTCAGTAATAACTCTTGAATGATTGCCATACTATACAAATGCACCCACACCATGAGAAACATTTTTGCTGTTGATAGTGTTGGATCTTGCATCAGATTGAACTGTATTAGAAACACATCCTATGAAACACCATGCTACCAGGCCAACAATAAAGCTTATCCAGAATAAGATGAACACTACATCACATAATACATTTGTTTCACTGATGTTACACACGACTGTTCAGACACATAATTTCTACATTTGTAGTCAAGTGAGGCGCCCTTCTTCTGTTCATAACAACACATGAACTTCAAAGTTCTGATTAGGCCAACAAAGAAAACAGGTACAAAATTTTTACACATTACTAAAACTGATGCAAACCCATTGTTACCTGCCATTTCATGGACTTTCTACTCGTACCACTAAACTGAAGCTGGGTCCTGCGCTCTGGTTCCATGAGAAGCCGTCAGCAGTGCTGCAACAACAGTCACTCAACATTGCCTCAAAATTATGGTCACACTTAAAAAACTTGATAACTGCATTTCTTACTTTAAGTAGATGTGAAATATGAAATAGAAATTCTATAAACTCAGTTGTCAAAATATCATGCAAGAGAAATGTAAATCTTTAACCATTTGCAAAGGTGGTGCAAACTAACAAAGATTATTTACCAAGAAGCCTGGTCACCCATGTGCAGATAATATTTTCGTGGAAGAACACAAATTTCAATGAACAAATTATAAATTACTTGACTTGTGTAATCAATTGAGATTGTGGTTTGGGAGTGGTCTGATGATAAGAAGCACAACTGGTGAATTATGTGGTACCTTTATGCAGCAGTTTATTACTGTTCAAATATACCTATCAACATAACTTAAAATTCTGAGAAGAGGCCCCAAAATAAAGATAAAAAATATAGAATTTTATTCAAAGCTTAAAATAAATAATGTAACACTTAAAACAATATTTTTTTTATTTTTTTCACTTACAGTTCAGTAAAATCTCATGAAGTTAAAGTGATAATAAATACACAGTCAATACCAATATTGTGATTATTTGAATGAAAATATTACAGATAGACTTTATCTTAAAAAGTGCAGATAATTCACCAAAGACTTAAAACTGATCAGATGAAAAGAGTTGAGAATCAGAGCATAAAAATATTTGAATGACAGAAACAGAAGATTAAAATTAATACACAACAAAGCTACTTTCATTTTGTGAATGTCCATTTCACAAGGCCATCGAGAAGAACGATTATTACTTCTTATACATGATGACCTAACTTAAATAATAAGTTTTAGCCAGAACTGATTTATGGGACAAGAAAATGTTGCAAAAGGAAAATAGCCAATATGCCTATTATATTTCAGTCAACTATATTAAAATAGTGGAATTGGTTACTTCTTATAAACATACACAGTACACCCATACCCAATGCATGTTTCTCCAATGTTTTGTCTGGTAAGCACACACTAATACTGTACATGCCAACATATGATCTGATATTTTCTTCTAATTTCTGCAACATTTCTGCATCTCCTCTCATTGTCATCATCAACAGAAGTCTTGATCATCACCAATAACTGGCACAAAATTTATAATAAAATGTAATGTTTTATATATTTTTATTCACAATGTCATAATGTTTATGGTTTTATCATGTTTTTATTTCATATACAGTAGATGCAGGGCCATATGTGTGTGTTTATATATCCAGGTATAAACGGGAAACTTCATGCTACCATGATCACTAAAACCATTTAACCCATAAGATAATGAGGTTGTCCCTTGCAGATTTACATGATACACCATTTTCAAGAAACCTAACTCCCCACATTGGATGAGAGTTTCATGTATTTCCATTGATCAGAAAAGGATAAAAGTACTAAAAGTGCCACAGAATGTGACATCAACATATATTATTTTCTGCTGAGGTACCACAAAATTATCATTGAAGCACTAATAACAAACAAGCTGGCTTAGGGAACCTGAAGGCTCATCACCGAACTACACATATATAAACTGATTAGAAACTGAAGCAGACACAGACTACCTCTGCACCAAAAAACATGATTATGTTTGCCCAGCAACCACACCAAAGCAGACAAAATATGCACTAGAAAACTTGTGAGAGAATATGATTTTATCTTTCTGTTATGTAATATATATGCAAATTGACAAAATGTCCTTCATATAATAGATAACAAAGATTGTTTTATCAAAAGCTTTTATAAATTGGAAAAAGCTGCACAAGTGCAAAGAAACTACAGAAAGCAAGTTACAAAAAATCTTTCCAAGAAAGTACATAACTAGATATAAAAGTTTAAGAAACTGGATTTGTTTTGAGCAATGAAAAAGATGTAATTAAAATTAAATAAGCAGAGACAGAATAAGCTATATATTTGTTGCTTGGTAAGAAAGGGTTCCACTCTTATTCGATTTCTTTATTAGACATAAAACTTCATATTTCAACTCATTCACAAACATGACATATAAATGTATAAGAATAAACAACAAAAATGTGTACAGATACATTTGTAGAACACAGACAACACAACTTATATATGTTACATCTGTTGAACTCAACATGCTCCACAGAACTGAACACAAAAATGCAAAAATATCATTAATCAGTACTAAAACTGTTTAAATCTGTCATCTTCATTTATCACTCATTATAAATGCATAAAGTGCAAGTGCCACAGTAAGAAAAAATATCATACAGAGTGGACTATTAAGTCACTTTTACCATACACAAAACATGTTAAATGTCTACCATTAAACTGTTTTTTAATCAATTTCACCAGTGAAGCAATAAGGCTATGTCTATTATGAAATGCCATTAGCCAATTCCAAGCTAAGGTAATAAGATAATAAAGGATGACCTCAAAAAATAATAAAACTAAAAAAATATATGCAATATAGCAGTGTTGCACAACCTTTCGACACTCACGGCACACTAAATATTGTCGAAGAGTTATGGATAATGGTTTATGGCATTGATTGGCCGCAAAACGTCTTACAAATCAACGCCAACTGAAAAAGTTCTATTTGATGTTCATAATATTGATCTTTATTATTATGTCATTTACTTTAAATATATTCATTATTTGTAATAAATTAAAACAGATTTATACATATCGTTTAATCCAAAAATTTATTAACTATGTGTAATCATTAAAACTTAAACATACTTCATCAGTTTCCCATGACCCAAAGATCCCACTGCATATGGAATATTTTTATGGAATATGATAGTCATTTACAAACAGTGGATGTGAGCAGAGAAAATATTAGATTTAAAATAAAACTAGACATAAATAATTATCTATTTATGAAAAACTATAATCCATAATAGCTATGTAGTTCCCATTTATTGTCACCTCTGTTTGCAGAAAAATACAAAGAGTAGCAACAAAAGTAAAGTGGAGGTATATGTTTTGCTGTGAAGTGGTTGTGTTACTTTTTAATTCCATTCAGTAGATCTTGTCTGCCCGACCATAACGAAGAAAATTAACACTGAGACAGAGCAGAAAACAAGACAAACAATTATTTATCTCATTATGGCTATAATTATGAGGCAAAAATTTTGTGGCACACCCGGATGGCCTCCGCAGCACATCATTGTGTCGCGGAACACCAGTTATGCATCACTGCAATATAGCATAGATTTTTTCAGTTTTATTATGTTTTATGATAGGATACTCCTTCATGTTCAAATCAAGTTCATTGCCAGCTGACGTTTTTAACTAAATACTTCATACACTTGTACACTGGCTTTGAATTATGAACCAATTAATAATTAGAAACTTGACTCCCTGATGACAAAATTAGAACTGTTACCTAGAATCAACTTCTAATATACAAGAAATTTTAGTGAATGTTTATCTCAGAGAGAACAGTAAAATTATAAATGAAAAAGCTCATTTTAAACTTTTTTGGGATGGTAGTTTCCTTTTATGTAGAGGGAGGGGGAGACAGAAGGGCCCACACTTTGGTAAAATGATCTCAAGCGAAGAAAATAAAATGAGATACAAATGCAAGAATAAAGAAAGTGCAGATTATACACACAAAAAAGAAATAACAAAGCACATGCATCTGTAAAATTTCCACACACATGACTGTTGAATAACACTGAAATTACACACCAAGGGACATAATTCTATGACAATAGCAATCACATACATCTGTCAAGAGAAGACTTCTAATAAAATTAAATTCTACTTGCAAAGCACCTTTTCAGTGATGCCTGGGTGAAAAAAATATTGAATAACTCTTTCTATCAGCTGAATAAGTTTCATAAAATCAAGTCTTCCACTATATTGTACATACGAAGTTCAGCATCAAATGTCTTGTTACTCAACTTCCTAACCAACAACAGGCAATGTATACTCAGTAAAGTAACAAATTTCACAAACTTTTTCAACAGTCATAAAACAATACAGTATCTGTGCATGTCTTCATATCTGAGCATGAACACATGTAGGGAAACCATGGCAAAATTCATTCTGATGTGTGGTTTATTCACTGCACAGTGAGTGACAAAGACAACAAAATCTATTGGGTTCAATTAATTTATTTTCAGAACTCTGTACCAGGATGTCACAATATGAAGATCAAGAGAACATTAAGTTTTGCATAGAACTGGAACATGACATCACAAAGTAATCACATGATCAGAAAAGTCCATAGGGGACAAAATAATGGGCTATCATGAACTGATAGTTTGGACATTTCAAGGTGGACAGAGGGCTGGCAATTACTAGAGGATAACCTCCAAACGCACAGGCCAATGACAGCTTGTAATGACACCACTATCCATATTCAAGAGGTCATCCACAGAACTGTATATGATGACCAACACAGTCACTAAAATCAAAGTATTGCTGATGTTAAGTTTCTCTGGAATAAATTCATAAACCAACAGCCTCACTTTTGTGATTATGGACACTGACTATTTCAAAATAACAATGCACCAGCTAATCACTCACTTTTGGCACAGCAATCAATAACTGACCAAGAATGGTATCACTGTACTTCCATCACCTCCCTACTCTGCAGATGTGGATTACTACCTGTTCCAAAGACTGAAATTCCTCTTGAAGAGAAACAGATTCCATTACAGGAAATGGCCTGCAGAAGAACTTCCAGCAGAGGTATGGCTGCCAGCAGAAGGGAACTACTTCAAACGTAGTGTTCAGTGAAGTCAGCCATAACGGAAGCTAACCTCACACAAGGAAAAGGTGGTTAACCTTTTAACTCTACCATATATACTGAGTTCATCAACTTCTAAATTTGAAAACACAGCAAAAAAACATGAAATATAGTCCACTCTGTATGAAGAATATACAAAGATGTGCATGTGTTGTCAAATCAGCAAGCAGCATTGCTTTATTAAAGGAAGAAGTGCAACAATCAATTAGTAGCCCCAAAAGCTTAACTGTAAGTTAAATGTGATGCCTGTTAAGTTATGAATACTTACACCAGCACAACATAACACACACACAGCATCATTCTCATGACCAAGACACAATTAGAGAAACGTAAAAACACAAGTTAATCATATGCTTTTTAATAACCACTGCTCATTTTCTACCCAACTAATAGCCAACCTAATGCCAGTGGTCTTCATTCGCCCATCCTTCTCAGCAAGTGTACCAAGCACAATATATTGCTATTGTACAAGTAAACATATTACAATGTATTGCCCTTCTAAGTGTTTATAAATCTAGAAAATAATTACAAAACAGTAATGACATGACAATTTATTTTAATATATATGTTAAATGCATACAATACAGCATTCCATTGTGTTCCCAACATATCAGGCAATATCTTCCTTTGTTCTTGAGCTATAAAACTGTGAATAAGTACATCAAAGATATATTATATGTATTGCTTCCAAAATTACTCCAACTTTCAAGCATACCCAAGGTTGACACATCTCTTATTTTTGTAAAGTGTCAAGTTAACATAGCAAGAACACCAAATATTCCACCAGAATGCTAGTCTTCTGGGTTGCTGTGCTGTGTAGTCTGATAGAAGATTACCATCATCAGGTGATGCCCTGATGATGGAGGAAGCAAGGACCTCTGAAATGTCAGTAAACTTCTACTAGATTACATGGCGCAACAACCCAGTAGACAGCTATCTTCAGACTCACTGCTGTGAAAACTTCAAATCTTAACTTTTCAAGTACATTATAAAAAAATCAAATTCCAGAAACTCAAAACAGCTATCATCTCTTACCAACTTGGCACAAATTAATAATACTGTTTTCCACAACTTAGATACTCATATTGTTTCAAACAACTATAATTGTTACTATCATTTACAATTATATCAAGTCTAAATGGCATACTTATTACAACCTTTATTGGTAATCATCTAGAAATGAAAAACATTGCAGAATGCATACCTGTGACTTTGGGGGAAAGCACTTGTTCAAAACATTTTGGTAAAAATCAGAGCTGCCAATTTCAGGGTAAATGTGGGTGACCTTGGAGGGAAAAAGGGGGGGGGGGTTAGAAAGTCCTTATAATGATATGATTGGGTTGAGTAAAGGAGTGCCATGCTATAATGGAAAGTGACTATGTGGCTCAGAAAAAGAAGTGATCGAAAAAGCACGGTTCAGGAAAATGGGTAATGGAAAAAGTCAAGTGATCACGTAGTTCAGGGAAAGTTATGGAAGAAGCTGACAGTAACCTCATGGCTCATGAAAAGAGGTGATCAGAATAGTGGAGAGAGACATGTTGTTCTGGAAAATAGGTGATAAAAAATTTGAAAAGGTAGGATGAACTGCATTAGCAAGAAGCCAAAGAGAAAGGTGGTCTAGCAGGATGTAGGATAAAAAAATAAGTAAAAGAGTAAAAGCAAAACCATGCTCGCACTGGCTATGTCCAGTGGATGTTAATCAGAATAACAGGTAAGTATAAGGCTTGGAGAAAAAGAAGTGGGTATGTCTTCACAGTTCAGGGTGTTTTACTAACCATGGCAAGCATAGTGTTTGCTGAAATGTTGGGCACCTTCAACACTCAACATAGCTTATCCCCAAAAGCTAAAATTATACATTAAACTCTGCCTGCAAACACCTAAGAACAGGAACACTGTAGATGATGGTGTCAAAACTGCCATTAAAAATCATAATAAGCATCAGTAATTCAGTGGCAATATCTTAAAAATTAAAAGCAACATAAAACATAAAAAGAAACAAACAAAACCAAACACATTAACATAAGCATAACAGTATAAAGATACCTGTACAGACTATAGCTGCATTTTCTAAAACATCTGAAATAAGTGAAGGCCTGTACATCTTAAATGATTGTCAACACCATGAATTCACTCTAGCAGTCAAATGTCTATAACTTCATTTTTATTGAGGATGTAAAATTATAAAATCTAGTCTAGCAGTTTATGAGGGGAAAAAAGAAAAAACTGTTTCATGAAAGAAAAGCAAGCAGCATATCACTGTTACATGCCCTTAGGCATTATGTTAAAACTATAATACAAAACATAAAAAGTGTAAAAAAGAAAATACATCTATTAATAGCTCAACAATTGCAGTAGCATTGACATCAATCATATGTATGATTGGACCAATTTATATACATTAGAAAAAACTGTGACATTTATGATAAAACTTTATAAAGGATTATATTCCAAACATGAACTAGGGAGTCCACTTGAAAGAGAAACATGAACTCAACTGATGTGGTGATCCAACATTAAATGGGAAGCAAAAGAATACAAAATGTAATAAACTCAAATGTCCTTCAATATTGTTGTTTTTCTGGACTAAATCCATTGTTTAATACAGTGCTGCATGACTTCTCTACACTCGCAGCCCACCAAATATTGTTGAAGAATCATGGCGGCACACCAACCCCATTTTGATTATTGTGGGCGGAAAGTAGATGGTTTATGGCATTGATTGGCTGCAATAACTTCTTATAAATCGACCCCAACCAAAAAATGTTCTATTTGATGTTTATAATTATCCATATTTATTATTATTCCATTTATTTTAAATATATTCATTATTTCAAATAAATTAAAATATAATACTTCCTCCCATCTGATCCAAAATTTATTAACTATGTGTAAACATTTAAATTTAAAGATACTTATTTATATTTGTGCATGTAGATTGCAGAAAAATACATAAAGTGGCAATAAAAGTGGGGGGGGGGGGGAAACAAATTTGCTTCAAAGTGGTTGTGTTGTTTTCCAATTCCATTTAGTAGATCTCGTGTGTCCTCAGTCTGCCTGATCATAATAAAGTAAATGAAAACTGAGACACAGCAGAAAACAAGATTAACAATTACTTATCTAATTATGGTTATATTATGCAGGAATCAAAAGTTTCAACAGTCTACCATCAAATCTCACAAGTGTTGTAAATAAGAAGGAGCAATTTAAGGTAGCATTAAAAAGATACTTAATTATACACTCCTTTTACTCTGTCAATGAATTTATGTTGTTTACAAATAAATGATAAATTTTTTTTGTGTGTAATGGGTAGATCTATTTGTAGCTTATCATTTCTCTAAGTGAATACTTTGTTTTGTATTATGTGAAATTTATATAATAGTACGAATTGTACTTTATAATATGTATTGTATTATTATTATTTTTATTATTATGACTTTTTCCACATCCTATTGTCATCTGACTGTCTTATGGATCCATGGAATGTATATAAATTATTATTATTATGAGGTGAAAATTTTGTGGCACATGGCCTCCATGACACGCCAGATGCACATCACTGGTTCAATATATTAAAATAAGCCCATAACAATTCAGAGGATGGCTCAGCCCAAGTCTTTATGTGATGAAACCCACTCTGTTGGGTCTGCTAGAAGGGGATAATCCCTATCTCTAAGACAAAATGTTATGGCCTCATTTTAATATATTAAATTATGTATTAATATTATGTTGTCATTAAAACCAAAATAGTTGTCTCATAATTGCACTTCTCACATTATAGAAATCTGGTACGACCAATAAAGAAACTGCTTCCTTACTAATCTGCTCAGAGAGGTGTCACAAAAAAGTGTTGTTGTTTTTTCCTACGGCACACATTTCATTAGTTATACAGAGAAACATATGTCAGAAAGTAGGATTTCAGGTTCTCACAGCAGCAAGTATAAAGATGGGTGTCTTCTGGGTTGTAGCACTGTGTAGTTTGGTAGAAGCTTTCTGATGTTTAAGAGGTGCTTGCTGCCTTCTTCATTCATCAGAGTGATCACCTTGATGATGGAGGAAGCAAGCACCCCTGAAATGTTCATGAACTTAAACCTAAATCACCGGTACTCCAACATAGAAGACAGCCATCTCAACATATCAGAAATACCACATCACTTGATTGCAGGTACCCCAGTAACTCACTGCTCTAGTCCTCAGAATACTTTCTGGAGTTTTGGGTGTAACTGAAACTGATTCTGACACAATAAATACAAACAAATAAACCTCATATTTTTTGCATCCTATAGTGCAAGTTCTGTCTTGATACACTAATACAAACTACATAAACCCTGGAAAGAAAAATACCTTTCACTAAACTCTGTATTTGCAAATGACAACAAAATCATAATTTGGAAGCCCACAGGTTAAAATCCATTATAATTTAAGAACATTTAAAACAATTTCCAATCAATTTATAATTTGGAAATAAATAGCTAAATATGTGTCTTCCTACTGTAGACCTTCCAAGATCTTGCTGCAAGAAACTTGAGAGGAAACATGTATGTTGGCATGTTTACATATGAAATTATGGATTATTCAGGTCCTGGTAACGAACTCTGATGTCACATGACACTGAATGTGTTTATATGACACTTAGAACCATAAAATAAAAATAAATTTATTTTAACATGTTCCATGACAAATATGTCTAAACCCAACTGCTGCTTCCTTTAAATGGCAATCACAAACACAAATCTTCTCCCACTGCCCAATTCAGTCATAAGAAATACTTCATTTACATCAAACTTAAATTAATTGACAAAGTATTATGGAATGTAAGACATGAATATGATAAAACAAAGAACTTTGCAGCAGAACTGATAGGATAATTAACAGATACTTATATAAATCTTACAGCCAATATAAAACAAATAATTTTCCCTGATTAATACTACAAAACTGTGGCAGAACTAGCATGAATAATACACATTATAGAAAGCTGAAATGCATATTAAGATATTGTACCTGGAAAAAAATGCTTCCTCATTTTCAAATTTCATATCACAGAAAAATAATTCTTATTATTTACGTTTAATCAGTACAGAGGACACTTAAATATTTACATCTAGTACCTTTGTGGAGAGTACCTGGAAAACTGAGGTCACACACATTATCTACAAAAATCAACAAACATCTTACATGCAATGCACATAGGGCAATAAAATGAACACCAAAGATTATCCCTGACCTTTGCTTACAGTTGCTAATCTGAGACATTTCTCATAGCAATGCAGAACAATCAATAAGAGAATACAGATATTAGCCACAACATATTCTTGAGAAAACATTTATAAAAAAAATTCGGCCATGAAAATACTCAGAATAGGCATAATATTATAACTACAGTAGATTCCTGATAATCAGGGTTGGTTGGGAAATATATAAAACCCCAAATAATCCACAAAAATGAAAGTAAATACACAAATGTAACAAATATGTAAGTTTGTTTACAGATATATATATACTATTTACATTTTTAAAGATTTAAAAAATTAATAACAGGATTTTTATATGTAATTTAATACACAACATATCAACTATTTTTTAGAAAAGGATTCCATTGGATATTAATAATGTTCTACTGTTGTAAACTTTAGGTTTTAGCAAGAATTGATTTATGTTAATACATTAAATAATGTCATGGTTGTATTTATTCTTTTCTTTTTAAACATTCTACAACAGATTTTCAAAATTAATTTTTAATTTTAGCTTAAATCAGACAGACCCTGGTTAATGTGCAACCTAATTAATCTATCCCCAGATAATCAGGAGTCTACTCTAGTTGAAGAAATACAATTTACAATAACAAGGTGCAAAGTTAAAAACTCTGCTGCATTCTTTTATCACACAAGGCAGAAATAAAGAAAAAATTACAATAGTAGGTCAGACTTCATGTTCTACAAATCAAATTCATAAATTTACTTACTAAACAATTAATGGTTCACTCTGAAAATTACTTCTTGAACTTTAAGCCATAACTGTCTTTCTAATGTTATGTACTATACATAACACTGAGTTATGTCATATTAAATACAAACAAAGGAAAATAATCATTCTCAGTGCGCAGTATAGATGCAACCAAGGTTTTCACATGACCTATATTCTCCCCTTTCCCCCCCCCCCCCCCCCAAAAGAAGTATTGTAAATCATTTGTGGCATACAATACAAATGCAATAATGGTTCGTAAACTAGTTGTTTCCTACTGCCAGTGTTTTCTTTATTCAAAAGAAATAAAATTATCAAACAGCCATCTTTATAACAGAAAACCCAAGACACAGTAAGTTATAGCAAATGGCTATAACATTAAAATTTTCTACTCCACATACAATATTACCTGTTTAATAGTATATCAATACCAATTAATAGCCAAATTTCATTATGCCATCTCACCCATTGAAATCTTGTCACAAACTTCTCCTTTTCAATTTCAATTATTAAAACCTATTTCAATGTATCTGTTACAAACATATAATGTTATGAAGAAACAAAAAAATACCTATCAGATGTTCTATAATTCATGGTCAAATACAAAGCCAGGCATGAGTATGAAACATACTCTTATACAATGAAAATGATGCAGTTTTTTATAGTGTGTGTCATATTGGAAATAATTGCATGCCATAACATCACAGTCTTCAACATGCAATAGATTCAAACATTTGTCTAAAGCCTGGTAAAACGATGCTATACTGCTTATCGGCAATCCCAGGTACATATGTCAGCTGCCTAGCGCTGTTCCATACCTGAATGATGAGAAGAGAATGGAGGAGAATCAAGTTCAGCTTCCTCCACCCAACGCTGTCGTGTTCCAAGCAGTGTGTCAGTATCTTCATCAACACACCGTTGAGGGAATGTAACACCATCACCCAGACTGGAATAAAGACACTGCTTGCTTGTGTTTGCCAGTCACCACATTCACAAACTAATCAACAGAACCTCTGACAAAACCAACAAATTCAACATAATAAGAGATCAGTTACCAAAACCACAGAACTCAACTTCTCTTATATTGAGTTGTTCCTGAAAGAATTTGTAATAAAAATTCCCTACAAAGTGATGTTAAAAAGTTGTTCAGATTAACTTTATAGTGATTCTTTCTGTTACCTGCTGCATCTATGAATGAATACTACTTGGAAATGATTCTACCCACCTAGTATGTATGTTATTTGTTATCTCTGAACCATTATTGTGTTTGTAATATTTATTGTATTTTTTAAAAATCTTGCTTCCTACTGAAAAGCTCTTTTAACTCTTTTAAAGGCCAAGGTAGCTGTCAGTCAGTATAGTGACTGGCTATGGATTGGACGACCGGGGTTCGATTCCTGATGGGACCCACCCAACCTCCTATCCAATGGGTACCAGGGTCCCTTCCCAGGGGCAAAGCGTGGCCAGGGAATGACAATAACCACTCACCCCCATGTAGTACTGAGGTTAAGAATGAGTAGGAGCGATACTGCCTCTCCCCCCAAGCACCTACATGACACATATCGGGACAGCTTTACTTTACTTACTTTCAATTTTTTGACGTAAATACGTCTATATGGAAGGGTCAGTGTCATTCCGCAAAAAAGTGTAACGAAAAAGTGACAGGAAAATGTTTAAGATCCGATAGGGAACGTCGTGTTTACTCGGCATTGTTGTTACCTAGGAAATGTCATCTGTTTACTCGGCATTGTTGTTACCTAGGAAACGTGATCTGTTTAATCGGCATTATTGTTATGTAGGAAACGTCATGTTTACTCGGCATTACAGAGACAACTTTTATATGGACTCCTGCGTGCATTGTTATGTTACCTAAGAAACTGATTGTTATGTCATGTGTTTACTCGGCATGTTACCTAAGAAACTAATTGTATCGTCATGTTTACTTGGCATTGTTGTGTTACATTACTTTCGTTATTGCGGCAAGAGCTGAGCTGTGATTCTTTTGTAGAAGAAGTGCGTCGTGGACTAGGTAATTTTGTGATGGTAAAAACGTTTTACGATATCACAGGTACTTATCTTACATAAGAATTATTAAGAAATCTATTACTGCATTAGTTTGTTGCGTCATACTTTGTACAAGATGGATGACATTGAAGCTAAAAGACTCCATAACGCAGAATATATGAGACAGTACAGAAAACGTAAAAAATAGAAGTATTAAATAATGAACCTAAAGTTCCCAAAAAAATACCAAAAACTAATGCTGAACGTAGGAGGGAATACAGAAATCGCAAGAAGCAATTATTATTAAATAATGAACCTAAAGTTCACAAAGAAATACCAAAAACTAGTGCTGGACGTACGAGGGAATACAGAAATCGCAAGAAGCAATTATTATTAAATAATGAACCTAAAGTTCACAAAGAAATACCAAAAACTAGTGCTGAACGTATGAGGGAATACAGAAATTGCAAGCAGCAATTATTATTAAAAAATGAACCTAAAGTTCACAAAGAAATACCAAAAACTAGTGCTGAACGTACGAGGGAATACAGAAATCGTAAGAAGCAAATATTATTAAATAATGAACCTAAAGTTTCCGAATAGTTAGAATAAATCCAATGTATAAAATTCCTTACCGTATAAACGTATTTATGTCAAATTCTCCGTGGTTCCACTGAAACTTTTACATCAATAGATTCACTCAAACAGAAGAAAAGTAAAGTAAATTGTTTTACTCTAACCAATGCTTACTTTGTGAATGTGGAAAGCAAAAGTCATGAAATCTACATTTAGAGTTCATATTCTCCAGAGGTTTTACTTCTGTTGATCTGGTCAATTTTATGTTGTTGCAATATAGTAACTTCAATGTTATTTGATAATTCATTGCAAATATATTGTATATAAAGACAGAATCTATTTATTTTGGGGTCATCAAAGTTACCTGTATTAGATTTGGTAAACGTTTTCCAAAACAATCTCTTTCTTATATGGAACAGAATGATAAGAACGTACTGAATGTGAGCAACAATAGTCGTGTTCAATAGTTATGGTTGACTAACTGACATTCATATTTTCCATTGTGTGTTTTGATTATTCTACACTTCAAATTCAGTGGAAATCATACAAAACTATACAGAGGGAAAAGGCACCAAATGCTACCATTATACCCTATCTTCCTCTTGACATATATTACATTACACATATTTATAATCTGAATAATTAATTAATTATGTCCTAAAGTCCTTTATACATAATATCTCAAAATAAGCCAACATTCAGAAACATCTACATTACATACAATTTCAAAAAGACTCATTCTGGGTATTATAACACCAATAATGTGAAGCATCTGATGGTACATACAAACAACAATCTGCTAGAATTATAGGCCTAATGTAAAAACAATGCAAAAGTTACTTCAGGATGACATACAAGCCCTTCTTGAGAAGCTAACAGAAACTGAAAATGGCTGGCTGTCTTCTGGGATGTGGCACCATGTAGTTTGGTAGATAGTGACTGACATTTCAGAGAAACTTACTGTCTACACCATCAAGATCATTCTGATGAGGAAGCAGTAAGCTCCTCTGAAACATCAGTCAATATCTATCAGACTACATGGTGTCACATCCTATAAGACACTCATCTCACCCTCCACAATTTTATCACTATATGGTGAAGAGTAAAAAATTATGACACTCCTCATTATGTAATTTTGCCATCATCACTACATTCTTTTTCTTAGGTCTACAGATTCTTGTGTGCACCTTGTTCTCAAATACCCGCAAACTATTTCCTTCCCTTATGGCAAGAGACCAAATTTAACATCCATACAAAAAACAGGTACAATTAGAGTTTTGCATGTTCTAATCTTTTTTAATAGAATATGACAAACTTCTGAATTGAACAGTAGCAAACAATCCCAAAATTTAATATGCATTATTGAAAAACTTTATCCTCATAGAAACACAGTGTTAAAAAATCTTTAACTTGCGTTATTTCTGAGCCTTACACAAACCTTAGATGGAAAAGGGCATTTATGTAATATATAAATCTCACAGCTTACATGAGAATATTAAAAGCCAACTGCATATTATCTGGTACCTTAACAGATGTATCTATTCATGATTTTAACACAAATTTTTACATTCATTAATTACCAGTAATTACCATGTTCTACATATAAATTCATGTTACACATTTACAGTATATTATAAAATAAAATTAACACAATTATACAATAAAATTTATATGATACAGACACAACCAAAATAAAATTTAACTTCTTTAACATGAACTGCAACATAAGAATATCTAAACACAGTATACATATAAACACATCACAACAAAATTTAATGTTGAATGCTAACACATTATTTTTTTAAATGTGCAGTGGCATTACAATAATCTTCACATACAATGCACAATACACTGATTAGTATCCAAACTAAGCATGTCAACTATTATATTATGGATTGTGATGTTGTAGAGTCCTCTAGGTGGTTGCCAATGAAACCAACTAAAGAAACTATACAGCATAATAACATGGAAAAGTACAATAAATATCTTCACTGCCACAAGAATCTCAAACTAAACATGTACTAGACGCCACTTCCTTTACAGCAAGTAACACAAGATAATCATGCATAATAACACAAAATCTGCCATGTAGAATACTACTGGCTGTCTCAGGAAATGTTAAGATAGCATGTTCCTCATTCATTATCAAACATGCTACTATATACAGTCTAACAGTTATCCAACACAAATTTTAACACATGAATAATTCAGCGGGAAGTACAGTGGTTAATAACAGAACAGAAGACTTGCATCTAAGCAATTTTACAAATCCAAATAGCAAAATATCCCTGTAGCTCAACGTGCCAGGTACTTTCATTGACATGGCAAATATATAGATTATTCAATAAATAAGAGGACAGCCTGTATATTCCAGAACTTTCTCTCAGCAGTAGCCCCATCATCCTTCTACGAGAATGGTATCAGCATGCTAGTGAAATTCTGGGACAAATGCCTAAAGAGTAATGGAATTTTCTTTCACTTAAACCAAAGTTTTACACACATTCTTGTTGTTGTCAACTTAATGAACAACTCTTATTACTATTTTCCAAAATTAAAAATCAACACATATCCTACATTACTTTTACTCAATTAAAGAAATGCCATTAACAAAACTTGAAAGCAGGAACAAGAAAAAATTGAATTTTTAAAATTCTTTCAAAATTCAAACAGCTGTATCATAATATTCTAGAGAATCCAGTCCATGTCTGATCCTATAATCCAGAATCCCCAAAAACCTCAAATCCTACCCATATCAGAGTTGTAGATTATACAACTACATAAGTAAAAAATTGCTGGATATAACAAAATTAAAGTATTATACATGCAAAACCTATGACTAGAAATTAATGTTGCACAATTCAATCTCCTGTTCACAAATGTTGGTAGCAAATAAACCAACAGCTGAACACTTTGTGGATATATGAAAGTCTGAGACTATCTGGTATTCATTTGATACTCAATATAAAAATTTAATTCAGTATTATTTCCATTATAAAAGAATACTGACATTTATTATTAAAAACAGATAATTATAATACAGTTCAGCCTGCAATAAATTCTCAGCCTTTACATTTTAACCACTCCTAAACTGGAACACGTTGCTTTACTGATAGTAAATTGGAATAGCAAAACACAGCAGGATCTATATTACATTTTCAGTACACAGATACAGTGAAACCTCGATGCATCGTTTTTGGCGGGGGTGGGAAATAAAAACGATGAATACGGGAAAACGATAGTTGCGGGAAAGCATTAAAAATTTGAAAAAAACAATGTTTCTCTTTTAAAGTTACTTCTTTTTACCATTAGATGGTATAGTTGCGTCATATTGTGAAAATATATTTAATTAATTATTCTTGTCCGTCTAATCACAATTTAAAATTAAAATTAAGATAATTAAAATATCATGTAATGTTCCTATCGAAACATTCGATTTACATTTAGAACATCTTTTTCTTACGACATGTTTCGGTTCTTAAATGAACCATCTTCAGGTGTATAAAAATTAATTAAAATTATATAAACTTAAAACTTAATCATAATTTCTTATATGCAACTTTTTTATAGTTGTTTATCAGTTAATAGTGATGTTCACTTCCAGATTCCATTTTTATATATTTGAAGTTGTTTTACATATGTGCGTCGTGTTTAAGTAAACATTCACCAACAAAAAAGTTTACTTAAACACAACGCACATATGTAAAACAACTTCAAATATATAAAAATGGAATCTGGAAGTGAACATCACTATTAACTGATAAACAACTATAAAAAAGTTGCATATAAGAAATTATGATTAAGTTTTAAGTTTATATAATTTTAATTAATTCTTTTTACCAAAAAAGTCTTTAGTGGACAAATGGTTTGTCGAAACTTTACGTTTTAGGCCAAACAGAGCCCTTTCCAAGTTCAAAATGTTTTCCTCGTCACGTTCACTAATATTATGCGCATAAAAGAACTTCACTTTTGCCAATGCAGCTTGTGCTTCGGCAAAACTTGGCACAGCTTCGGGTTCGCATTCATCGTCTTCCTCTTCCTCACCGCTCCCACCCCCTTCACGATCTTTAAACAACTCATCAACCGTGTCGACTCCGCATGTGGCAAGCTCGCTGTCCACTGCCGCGTAATCACCAAATTTAATCACGTCTTTCTTCTTTGCAACTATTGAATTTAAAGTAGATGGTGCTAATCCAAGGCGTTTAGCAATGTCGATTCTTTTTTCAAATGGATTCTTCTCCTCTTCTTCTATGATTTTTAACCTTTCTTGAAGAGTTCTGACTTGCTTTACCGGGCGAGACATGGTACAGGAATAAGAACAAAATAATTAACAGGAGTAACAGGAATTACAAAATATTTACGGAAACAACAACAAAAGTATAGACTGGAACAATAACAGGAAGAATGGAAATACTATTACTGCCGAACTCAACGAAACGTAGCTGTAGACGGCACTGAACCAGTGGAAACGAGATGAATCAGAATGAAAAGTGTCGCCCACCTTTCCTTTGTACTTATAATAAAAGCATTTGTGAAGAAATTCACACTGCACATGCCATCTGGCATCGCTCGAACGAAATATGAGTGCACCCTAATTAAACTCAAAATTTCTGACAATGAGCACCGCCATTCACTCCAACTATCACCCCTGCACCGCTGACACTCATTCCAAAAGAATGTGCTGGTTGGGCGACATAACAGGTTACCGCTACTGTGTATTCCAAAAACATTGTGCACCTTTCGGTATTAATTTATCTCAAAACCCAGCATTTTAAGTTCTAAAAACATCGCGTAAATTTCGTTATAATTTCTCAGAAACGATTATTGCGGGAAAATTGTGGGCCGGGACTAAGATTTTTGAACGATCGATGCAATGAAACAATAGTTCGAGGAACGAGCGGGAAAATGTAACATTATTTTATATGGGATGTATCCGGAAAAGAACAAAACGGACGATGCATCCGGGAAAAGATGATAGAGGTTTCACTGTATACAGTTTATGTACAGAATGCAATAAACTTGTGCTCTAAACTGATTCAAACTCTTCTTTTAAATTACTATGGGAACAAATCCAGGATACATAAAGATTGATATTACAAGTGGATTAGGAAGTTTATTGAAGGTACACACAAAGTATACTATGCAGCTAATAAATGCTGCAAATACTAGTGTATCTTCACAAGCCTGAAGAGACAGAAAAGGATAGTTGTTCATCAGAGCCTGAATGCATACTATTCCTGCATTAAGGTACAATCTATGGTCTGGTACATTGAAGTAGTTACTAAACACAAACATAATTCCAAGTTAAAGCAAAATCACATTTTTACAGATGTTAACACTTGTCTGATTTTAGCACACCATGAATTATTTTGTCTTGCTATATTCAGTACCTGTACATTAGAAATTTACCATATACAATTCACTAAGAGACAAAATCAGGGAAACCTTGTATCCTGCTAGGGTAGAAGAATTAAAAACTTACAAACATCTAGCATATTATATTGAAGTGTAATGTTTAAGTAAAAATGTGTCAATGAAGTGCAGAAGACATTTCATGCAAACCGAGCAGGCAGAAAAAGCAGTCAATCCATTACGCATAGAAAAAGAACTACCCATCAGGCAGAGCAGAAAACTGTCTGACCTTGTCTGTGTACTGCCCATGGAGTTGTATGAGCTGGGCTGATGCTGGGCCCGAACTGGGAAAACCAAACCGTCCCCCAAACTAGAACAGAAGTAAGGCCCTACAGTTACTGTTCAATGCACGCACATTGCATTACAGATTATGATAAAATATTGGTGGAAGGCTTCAATGTTCCAATATAGGTGTGCACTATGAAAAACACACGAAAAAGACCCACAAAACTTGCAAATTAATACCATTATTTGTTAAATATAATGTATGGTGATATATGTGGTACTGAATATCAGCTTTTCAATATGGTGCAAATTTGGGTTGTCTTCTAGATTATGATGTCCTGCAGTCTTGCATGTAGTTAACAGTATTTTGGGGGAACCTACTGCCTCCTTCTTCAATGATGGAAATGAGATAAACAGGAGAAGTTCTCAAAAGGGCAAATTTCAAAGGCGGCCATAAAAGACATCCTTGGGAAATTATCATTTTCAGAGCCTCTTACATTTTATCCATTCCATTGGTCACACTCCTCCATATAAGTGATATACATTTCTACTCTGAAGATAAAGGTTATGGGTTCATCCAAAATGTTGGTAACTATCTACAAGACCACATAACTTTGTAATGCAGAAAACCGCAATCCAAATTATTCCAAAACTTTCAAAACCAGATGATATAAATATTTTTCCAAGTGCAAATATATAATTAAAATAATCTGATCAAGGATGCAAAAATTATAATGGTCATCCACTAACTTAGTATCTTGAACTATGTGAGACCAAACAACAGAACTTGACATTTCAGAACTTTTCAGTCATTAATCGCTCTTAGGCCCATACAAATTTAATATAAAAGAAAACAAAGAGAGGAAAGTGGCTCTATAATCATGTCTTGAATTTGTGTATGAGTGTAACTGAAGAGTAAACAGCATCTATAAAATATATTACAATAATAACAATATTATTGCAACACTTGTTATCTTTTCAATCCTTGTATTTATGACATAAAAAAATGTAAAATATTTTAAATTAACACATTTAGAGACTCCATTCTAATTTTAAAATAAGTTTCCAATTTATGTATCACTCACAGCTACTTCATACCACATTCCAAAATTGAAATTAAAAATAAGACATACATGAATACAACCACAACATTTAATAAGACAACCCCCTCCCCCAAAACACATTCACATTTCGTGCACTTTCATATCCAAATAGACTATATTTAAACTTCTCCTTTCACAGTAATTTCCGCATGTTTTATCTTGATTACTGTATAGGGCATGTTGTACTCATACCATCAAACTGTTATGTCACAATTCTGATCCTTGTACTCCTGTAACCTATTCCAATTGAGAAAGTAGTCACTCATTTGTGTAATGACACATGCAATCTAGGACCTGCACTTAGTTCCTGATAAATTCAGTCCTGGGGAAAATTTGTACATAAATCTGAAACATCCTCAAAACAGTATGCAACTAATAACAAAAAATTCTATCTCCCAGTTACAAAATAAATACAACACACAGACACAAAAATTACTCCATGAAGTGCGCAAAATGTGTTAGAAAGTATGAATTACAATACATATACCCTCTGACTATGTTCCATAACAATGTGCACAAAAAGCAAAATTGTCAGATTAGGATCTGATGTTTAATAAGTGTATAAAAAGGTTTATTTCTATGTAAGTGCAATATAAACAAGCAGATATAAATTTGAGTTGCAGAATATAATACTACATAAAACCAAAAAGGAACACGTGCTTCGTTATACATATTAAGCTCAAGAAGTGAGCCCTTAGTAAATCAGTTTTGCTAAAATAATTCTTTCAAAGGCTATGGTTTTTGAAGTACAACACAAGTGCATTTTATTTTAGGATAAAGCAAGTTGTTCTCTAAAAATGAGTAATGTGCTTAGCTTTATTCAGGTTTCTCCACATCACTGTATATCTTACATATTACAATAATGCTCCACAAAACTCTTAATAACAGTATAAAACAGATGGAATTACTCCACAGCAATGAACTACACAAACAGATGGGTAATTAAGCTTAACTTTCAAACCATCACAGACAACACTGCATGAAAAACACTGCGTATCAGTTATGTAATTTCAAATATATAATTTTATGAACATAATTCATATTGAAACTAAAAAAGCACAGGAAGGAATATCAAAGAACATACCAGAATAATGTTCTTATATAGAAAATATTAGATTGCAGCAGACTGTACTTATCCCTTTCTGTACTCCAAACATGCAATTTATTAATTAAAATGTTAATTGCCAACACAATATCAACTACTGAAGTAAATAAAGCAATGGTTACAGCTGACCAGTCGAATAGGCTTTCTTTGCGCTCATACCGGAGATTCCTAAAATATACAGGCCATGCAATCTAGTAGAAGTTTACATAAACTTTTGCCAGACTACACAGTGCTACAAGCCAGAAGACATGATATCACAGTATTCATTGCCATGAGAATCTCAATGTCTAGTCCTACAATATAAATTCTCTAATACAAAGTACTCTTACAAGTAAATATTCGGAGACAACACAGACTACAAAAACAGGAGACACCAGAAATTCCATTCTATTCTCAACAATGTAAAACCAAATTCAAAAAAACTGTTGGATATTTCTTCAGCACCCTAGCCTAATGTTAATGGAATCCCACATTCCACAAATGCAGAACATAATCAAACACACTACAGAGAAACATCAAGGAAACCATTTGAAAAGCAGTTTCAACTGCTACTAGCTCCCTAGCTAGAAGAACAGTTGGAAACAAACTTTTCTATTACTCTCCAATGACAATAGTTCTTTATTCTTGTTATGCTCTATCACACCTCCCTTTACTTTTTAAACATGAATCAGACTTTATTAGGCTAAATATATGTGTGTAATGCATATTTAATCAGAGTATCTAAAGAGTGAAATAACAGAACTTCATGTATTTTGTACATGTAATGAAGTTCAACAAGTTCCAAATATACATCAACAGTTTACTTAAATTAGATAAAATTACCACAAAAAATCAAGCAGTAGTTTGAAGAACACACACATAATGAACTTCATTTGTTGATTCATACTTGGATTTCTTGATGCTTATTTCTTGTTTCACTACCAGATCATTTAAACACTACTAATGTTTCTTTGTTAATAGCTCATACAAGGTCCAACAGTTACACAACTATACAAATTCTACACAAAATGTTTGTAATTAACCGTTTAGTAAGTGTGGTTGCCTTCTAACTTTATACATGTATACCAACATCTCTACAGTGTTACCGGTGCAATGGGGTGAGACTAAGTCTCTGTGGAACTAAACCTCTGATTTATACCCTCTTATTTGGATCTGATTTTGAAGTATGGATGTGGACCTTCCTCTTACTGCCTAGCCAAAACATACACAATTTCATTTTCCAGAAAACAACAAACACTACAAAAGTCTCGTAAAAAAATCACCCTTATGTTGTTTGTGATGCCCCAGTTGGTAGGATGTTTGCCTACAGTGACGCCATTACAGACATTGTGATGAAGAAACCAAACTGATAATCAAACAAACAGGCAAACATAATACTAACCAAGCTATCATGAGCAATGTAAGGGTGCCCCCTCCTATGAGACCTAGGAAGTTATAGTGAAAACCTGAAAAATAAAATTGTATATTACAAGTCAACACCCACTATTTCATCCAGGAAATAACAAAGCCAAAGTTAGCTGTCTTCTGAGTTGTAGCAATGTGTAGTCTGGTTGAAGTTTATGAATGTTTCAGAGGTCCTTGCTGCCTCCATCATCAGGGCGATGAGGCAGCAAGGACCTCTGAAACATTTGTAAAGTTCTTCCAGGCTACATAGCGCTAAAACCCAGAAGACAGCCATCTTCGGACTCACTGCTGTGAAAACCTCAAATCCCACAGAAAGGCTCAAAGCCATAGTGCAAAGTCCAAACAGAACTGAAGGGTATCAATCGACCAGCCCCCTTGTAAAAGTTGTTTCGAATACATTTTTATTTCTGTAACAGATAATAAATAATCACTGATTACAATGTTTACTGCATTTAATAGAGTGAATAATGCTCTGTATTTGCAAAGTAAGTTTAGCAACTACAACATAATTTAATAATTATCCATCTTAATTATGTACATCAACAGCAGTAAGAAACAGAACCTTTAAAAATCTTGAGACTATAATTCAGAGAACTCATAATAGTAAATAATACCAAGGTTATAAATGAAATTTTAATCAAAGCAGAAACTATTAAGAACAAGTACTCCATGTACAAAATCAAAATGTACCGCATACAGCACTTACTATGCTGCAAATAGCATTAATTTGGGGCAAATTATTTATGCCCATTATTTACCATCAAATGCTTCACACTATATTACCTGCTCTACAATCACTCCTACTCCAGCACCTAATGTATAATTTCATCACATAGCAGTATATCAACTTGAATTAATTACATATACCACTTACCTTGTAAAAATAGGTAAAAACCATGTTTTTTTATTGTCTCCAAAGACTTCTTGGAAATTGTTGTACTTCCCTAAACTAAAGCCATCTTTATCTGCAACAGTGCGAAATATTGGTGCTCTGAAGGCCTCTGGAAAGGATTATGGAAAATGTTAAATCAAGTTCTGTCCCCCAAGAAACAATTTCTGCCTTATGTTTCCAGAACCTCCTCCAAAATTAACACATGCAAAATAAAAGCAGACTTCCTTAATCTGAACCTGACAAAGAACGAAAGCCATCTTACCTAATGTTGACCTGTTTCGAAGGACAAGGTAACAATGGTAGCAGAACAGAGACACAAGACTAACTGCAAACATGACTGCAATGAAGAAAAGAAAAAGAATGTGGAAACGGCCAATCCCTTGCAAGTCACCCTGAAATTAGAAAATGCAGTCAGCACATGATAATATTAATTTAATATCCATATTTTATTCCCATACAAACTAACATAAAATTATCTCACATAAAAACTGTTCAAAGAGCCTCTTTCTCATTACTACAGAAGAAAGGAGAGACACATTCAACCAGGAAAGTCAGTTAAAACAGGCATGCTCCCTCACACAATGCTGGTGTATATATCTGAGCATTTGATCAATCAGTAATATAACTTTTAACTGCAACTTACCTTCCAAAAACTTATGAAGTATGACAATGTTGTAAATGCTATGAAAAGGCAGTACAGAAGAGCATATCCCAGAAACAGAATGAAGAACTTATAGTTGGTAAATGCCACACAATTGTTAACCCATGGACAATGATGGTCCATTTTCAGAACACATTCTCCACACACACTGCAATGATGTGCCCGATCTGGTTTAACATGTTGGCACTTTTCACAGTACCGGATTGCTGAAACAGCAAGTCACATTCAGTACGAACCACATCTAACAAACTTCATTCTTATAAGATTATACATTCTGTATAATTGACACAGATGTCATAAATACTTCTTAATTTTATATTCACACATATAAACACTATTTTTGTTTTTTTTTAAAAATAATGATTACAAGAGGAGTTTTAGCAAGGTCAGCATTCCATAACACACTTTTATGTTAGAACATAGTATTTTAAATCATTCTTTTAACGCATATTCTTAAGCACTAGTACTAACTTAACAACATTAGATGCAAAGACAAAGATAAATGAACAAGGAAAAACATTTCCAAAGTAGACAACAATCACTCACATTGTACAGCAAAGCTAAAAGATCACTCCTTCATTATTCATTCTGTAGCTACTGTAAAAGAGCTAATTTTCCTGGTCTATAGAATAACAGCTCTATATGTAAATAAAATTCTGGGGCAGAAGTATTCTCAGAATTTTCTCTATCCTCAGACATTTTACACTTTCTATCCAGTCACTAATACAAACAATGAAGATAGATGGCTATCTTCTGGGATTTTGCACCAAGCAGTGTGGAGGTCTCCCCTTTTCTTACTGGCTCCCTTATTTTACCAACCCTCACGCTGGTCCACCCACCTCTCCTACTGATTTGGCTGCAGATATACATTGTCCAACCTGTGCCTATATTTAACCTGATTCTACCACACATATTATTCATGGCTTTGATGATGCAGGCAGTAAGCTCCTCTGAAACATCTAGTAAACATCTGCCAGATTACATGGCATAACATCCCAGAAGACAGCCATCTTCATACTTGTACTCATGACATAAAATCTCAACATAAACATTAATGACTATATGTTCATGGGATTTAACAGATAAGAAGCCATAAATCTTCAAAAGAACTTACAATGCATAATTTTCTTCAAATGCTTCAAGCTATATGGTGAAACCAGCAGAAACAGTAAATTAGTAAGTTCTATAGACTTTAGTGACACACACACTTCTGTGTATATTTTACACTGCTGTTAAAGTTGCGTACTTTTCAAAGTGTACTACCATACAAAATGCCACATGCTTTCTGCCAGTAGTGTTGCTAGTGCTGCTCCCACTACAAAATGTTACATGGCTGCCTTGACGGTATTAATGATAATCATAAATAAAAAAGCACAAACCTGCATATCATAATGTTCATACCGAGTTTCACAAATCCATTAACAGCTTCAGCTGTTATTAAGGGGTACAGACACATGGGTGGTACTAAAGCCTAACTTTACTTCTTGACAATCTACTAGACCAGTGGTATGCAACCTTTTTTGTTCGCGTACCCCCAGATATTTCTCTTCAACTTTGTACCCCCAAAGTTGTTGGTGTATAATTCAAGTTATACATAGCATATAATCTACATCTAAAATAAATTAAATAAATTACATTACTGATTATTCAGTGTTTATCATAAAATAATATATATTTTTTAAATTTCACATACCCCCGGGGGTACTTATACCCAAGGTTGAAGACCACTGTACTAGACAATCGCACAAACATACAATATATGTTTGAAGCAACATAAAATGCCACATGTTGCAACCTGCAAAAAATGAATCACACTACAAATAAATAAAAAGCAAGCATTATGAGCATATTCTCAATTTCCTGATCGTTTTTGGTAGTTTTGTACATTCCCATTTTTCAAGAAAAAATCAATGGTATGCCAAAACTGCAGTTTCAGAATAACTGGAATTCACACAAATAAAACTCTTTTTTTAGGAACACTTCAAAAATCTTACATCATATGGCAAAACTACAGCAATGTATTGATGTCCTGAGTACTCACCTCCTGTGACAGTACGATTTGTAATGGGGAGATCCTGAGCAAATCGCTCCAAAATCTGCCTCTGAGCCTCTTCACTCTCAGCTTGTTCTAATCTCTCCAGTTCTGCTCTGGGCATTTTGAACTGTCACACATTACATACAAATAAGAAGTTATTAATATTTCAAAACCAACTGTTTACTATATCTAACAATCTACAACCTGATTTATATAAATTTACAACTGATACTGCATTTAACTTTTGTTCAAATACTACACAAATCACAAACAGCGTTCCAAAACTGAGAAACGAAGACACATACACAGACAAATTCCTACATGGTTACAATCATGTCAGTTTTTCCCCACATGGCATTTGTATCTGATGCACATATGACGATGACAATGATAAGTCACAACACCAACAACTTGGAATGGAACGTTGCCCAAATCTTGATGGAAAGAAGGCAGCCGTTTATAATTTTTATGTTGCCCCAATAGCCATATGGCCAAATACAAACACGTGATGATGAAGATGGTGACCACCACCACAACAACAACAACAACAACAAGCCAACAGCTGCATGGGAATGATATGACTGATGGCAAGCATATGATAGCAAACTGGAATGAAAAAGAGGGTGGTCTACAATGGTTATATATGTTGATGGTGTATGACAAAGTATTTATCAAATTAAGTACTTTAAATAAGAATCAAAGATTAAGTAGAATATAAGAAGATTGATAATCCTCATTATGGAAGCCAGTCTGTAAAAACAGTTTCTGTGAGCTGCAATGAAACAGTTTTCCCCAGGATCACAGTGCATCTTAAATGAGGCTAGCCAAATGTTAGCGAGGTTAACGTTAGAAGGATAAGAAAATTCTAACCTGTACAATTCAACAATGAAACATCCATTAACAAGCAGCAATTAAAACACAAAATTTCTACATTTAAGGATACAAGTAGTTTGAATAATGGTAGAGGAAGTAAGTAATATGTTGATTACTTCAAGATTCATTTAAAAAGATGCATAGAAATATGTGCCATTAAATAAAAATACTTAAATGCTGGACTGCACTTCAAAAACAACAGGTATAATAAAAAACATAGGTGAATAGCAAATAAAGCACACAAGCTTTGTATTATAACTTACACACTATTAATGGCAGTAATACATTTTTATGTATTCTAAAGACTTATATTATGCTCATGTCCAGTGCTATTATATTGCTGAGCAGTTAGTGTTCTACATCACAATGCACCAATGAAAGTATGGTTCATCAACACCCACATTAAAAGCAATGAACACTGGAGAAAACTGGGAAGTATGGTTCTATAATCAGCTATGGGAAAAGCAGTGGACATAAGAGAAAATCGACTGTCATTTAGTAAATAATTTAAAAATTAATGGCATACCTTTGAAGGAACTCTGCCAATTTCTGTGAAAATTGTTTGCCAATATGCCCACATGAAAACAGCAAACAGGATGTGATATCCTATGAGGTATAGCACTGAAATAAAACAAGCGTGAGTTTCAATAATTATAATTAACTTAAGAAAATATTACACAAATCACTCTAATATAGATTGCACGAGTGTCAGAAATCAGAAGTGCTTTAAATCTGAGGGGAGCATATACTGGTGTCAAACACTGCATTATTTTGACCTTGGTAGTCTAGTGAAAATGTGCTTGCCAATGGATCCGAGGTTTGTGGGTTCAAACCAGGCCGAGGTTGATGGATTTCTAAGGGTAATAAAAATCCATAGCACAACTTCCTTTAGAGGAGAAGTAAAGCCGGCGGTCCTGTTGTAGATTTACAGCATGTAAAAGAACCTTACAAGCAAAATTCAGCATATTTCTCACCCACGTCTCTGGTAGAGGACTTGTGATGGGCTTATCACTCATCCAGGGAGTCCCTACCAAATATCTAAAAAAACAGATCAGAAACCTCTGAAAGGAGGCGCCTATGCTCCATGTAGGAGAGAAAAAGGGTACAAGAAGAAGAATAAGAAACACTGCATTATGGGTGAGAGACAAAATGACAGGATGTTATCATCCTCTCTGTCCCACACATTTGATACCTTTAACGAAATGCCTTATACAAGAATTGTGAGTTATCCTCTCACAGGTTCAATACATGCATAAACTAATTACTAAAAACAACAACAACAACAACAACAGAGCTGCTCCAATGACAATCTACAGACACAATACAGCAAATGGAAAAAGTGTGATGAAATTTTCCTCTTACAAGACATATGTAAAACAAAAATTTTACTGCACTACAATAATGTCATAAAAATTAAGCAGTACTGCTACATGCCATGTAGGTCACTTGGGGGGAGAGGAGGTAAGCTCCTACTCATTCTTGACCTTGGCACTGGATGGGGGTGAGTGGTCAGCATCATGCTCTGGCTGCACTTTACCCCCGGAAAAGGACCCTTGTACCCACTGGGTGGACCCCAGAGCCAATCTGGATGCAGAGGCTAGAGGATAAATCCTCTTCCCCCATAGGGTATTGAAACCCCAGTTGTCCAGCCCATAGCTAGTCACTATACTGACTGAGATATCCTGGCTCACTGCCATAAAAATTACATCATGGAATTGGCAAAACTTAAAAAAAGTAGTATTTCTGTTTATTTTCAGAATGGTACAAATGTTAAGACACATGGGCCATCCCAGGTTGCAGAGCTGTTACCAGTGTAGATGGTAGCATTTTGAATACTTAAAGTAAGGACATTTATTTGTAAGGGCACACATAAAAACAATTGAAGTATATGCAAAATTAAAAGGAATACAACATATTCATATGTATTTTCATTTTAAGAGTGTCCTGACTTTTGCAACACCTGTATAGTATAAGAAAGAAATATTTGGTGGCTACACCAGGGCATGGCCTATCTGCTACGAATAATCACTGCATTAGTTGAAGCAAGTCACTATGACCATGCAGTGATGATAAGATGAAGTGGTACTTATATTTCCT
This sequence comes from Zootermopsis nevadensis, assembly GCF_977971745.1. Classification (NCBI taxonomy): domain Eukaryota; kingdom Metazoa; phylum Arthropoda; class Insecta; order Blattodea; family Termopsidae; genus Zootermopsis; species Zootermopsis nevadensis. Next base: position 12,635,094 of record NW_028259192.1, on the reverse strand, counting down.
TGTGACATTCAGATATGCCTCAGTGTTGTTTAAGATTCCCTCTGTGTAGAACATGTTGAAGTTTAACCTACAACATCTCATGTTTCCATTAAAATCTTATGTAACAAACAATGACTTTGGTAGGTAGAGACATGAAATTCAGAAGAATGTTAACAAGCATCTTAGTTCTAAACAGAAACACTTCATAATTTTGTCAATCTGACTTGAACAACTGGCATGTTAATAAGCTGGAAGTAGTAATAGATAATGAAACTACAGCCTTACAAACCGACAGCTGTGATCACACTACAACTATGTGATTCATTAGCAAAACATAGTTTCTGTGATTGATATCTTATGTCAGTGAGAATATTTAAAAACTAAAGTGTACTCAATCAATTTACACACAAAAGAACACTGCACAATCATTCACCATCTTGAAGTGCCCCATATACGAGAATAACCATAGGGTGTGAGCCACTACGTTTAGAAGGAATGGGAATGTATCCAAGACAATGGGAAACATTTTCAGCATCTCCTGTAACACAGGTATGTAAACTTCACTCCACCATACTGCTGCAATCTTACTATCAATACAGCTGATCGACTGGGAAAGGATGCAACTAACGCAGTGATTGCTCTTAGGAGGACACTGCCTCAGAGTAGCCATCAAATATTCACCATTTTAGACCTTCCAAACACAAAAAATTCCCAACTTTTGACTTCAAAAATTATTGGAACTGAAAAAAGGTCAGCAACAAATGATACAAAACAATTTTTCTGTCTAAAAGTGATTTCAATAAAATAAATCAAATGCTCATAACATGCTGCAACCATTGTAAAATGCTATCATCAAATGACTTACTAATTGTGTTTAAACATGTAATCATAATTTTTTCTTTTTTGACCTACAATAACATTTTTAAAGATTTATCTGGGTTCTTCCTGCTGTATATATAAGTTATAAAATCACCAATCATCTTTTGCAAATACAATTTTCTTTACTCATCCAAGACATGCATTTCAGTCTGTTGACCACCATCACTGTCCACACATCATTTACAATATCTGGTGCCAGGAAACAAAATTTGGCAAAACTGGCACTTCATCTGATTCCATAATGGGATTTACCTACAATGTAATACTTTTTCTAGAATTTAACTATTGCATTATTGCAGAAATTACCATTTTTTAAATCTAAATGCACAGACTTTCAATAAATGTCACCCTTCTTCACAGCCATAACTTGAAACAACTTCACAATATTGTTCAGCATAACAGTAAAACAAAACAAATGGATATCTTTAATTTTAGAAACAGGACTTGAGCCCCACTGTTCACAAGCCATAGGAAGTTTGCAATGTATGCTAGTTTAAACAGAAAAATAACTACAGGTACTCACCCCTTTCTACATTGTCTGTCACAGTTACTGAAAAAGGAAAGCAAATATTAGAATCAAACACACTAGTTTAAACTAAATAATTTCTGGTACTTAAGGACAGCAGACAATCCACTGGGTTGATGCCATTTTCAATTGTAATACAGTTATCAGTGAAATACATTTGTTAATCTTCTGTCCATTTCAAACTTCTGAGTTCATTACATATTTCACTATCAATATAACTTCTCAGCTTTCACTTTAATACTGTCTGTAAAACATGAAATATAAACTGTATGGAAATGGTGTACATGACTTTGAACATACAATAGTACATCATTAGCGGGCCCTGAAAGGACACAGCAATCTCCAGTGTTATTTCACATGGAAATAAGTGATTACAGTAATAAATTTGCAGTAAATGTCCAAGAATTCCCTAGAAATGAGCAAAGTAAAACTGAGGAAGTGTTTCTCAGAACACCTGTAGGAAGCCCAAGCATTTCCTACAGAAGTGCTCTTAAAATTGTAGGTACCATACACACTAACTTGCAAGTCACAGTGCTCAAAAGGAGAGGTTTTCCTACGTACAAGTGTAGTCCTTGTGCTCTCAAATGTGACAATTACTGTGTAACCCAGTCTTGTAAAAATGGCATATAAATTGAGACTCATAATCACTTAACAGTATGTACGTACTACAGTAGATATATGGTGATATATCTCGTGCTTACCTCGCCATTTTTGGGGGCAAAATCTCAACTCCTCCCACCCATGGGGCACGTACCACAAAGTTATTGCACAACAGGCGACTATCCAAAAAATTCTTCCAATATCAATTCATCACTGTAGCATAAACACAACCACTAACAACATTTTAAACGGCAATCTCCTAATTCCAACCCTGAAACTAACCTAATTAGTTTTGATGCGACTTGGAGGGGCAGAATTGTCAGTAACACGGAAATAAGGACATCAACCTCCTGCTCATATAACTGACTAAACAAATAAATTGTAAATTCTATAACCCAGACGAACCACCAACAATCGAAGTTATAATGCATACAACTTAACTGAACAAACATGTTACTCACGTGAGCATAGCTGGATCACGTACGCATAGTAGGACCATACTATAATTGTCACAATAAATATAACCGGAATCCATTTCACAGCACTGACACACCATGCGCAAGGTCCTCTTGGTCTTCTGCTTCCTTCGGAACCCGAAGCCATTATTACCGATTACTCGATAACTTCATTTCTTTAACCGCACAATAAATACACAATAATCACACACACACGATCTTTCGTTACACTATAACCAACCAAACCAAATTCAACATCACAAGGTTATTTATAAATCACTGCCATCTAAAACTTGGCGCATGTTCAGAGTCATTCGAAAAAATTAAGGCGACTACAGTAAAATCAACGATGAAGAACTATCTTAGTCTGAACGTTACAAATTTGTCAAGGCTTCAATTCATAAGGCTGATATGTAATAATATTTCAGATAATTATTTCTCTTTATAGTTCTTATCTTCCTGTTTCTACGAAACCTATAGAGCCCATGTTGTAGCCCAGTGGATGCTGTTGTACGCAAATAAGAAAAAGAAGACAAATAAGTGATCCCCAACCCAAAAAACATTCAAGTTTCTCGGAGCTACTGGCCCCTTGAACAACATCTAACACAGTTCTGTCTCATATGGGTAAATTGTTTACTGCTAACAAGCTGGCCCTATATCTAGATAAAACAAATAATAGAATTTGTAACAAATAACTCACCACAATATGCTTTAAGTATTGGTTATAATGGGAAGTATATACAAGAGTCAATAAATACAAAATTCCTGGGTTTTGCAAATTGATAATCACCTAAATTGGACAAATCATATTGATAAATTGATACATAAGTTAAGTGAGCATGTTATTCAGTTATATCTCTGTTGCATATCAGCAACACTAACACACTCAGATCAGTATATTTTGCCTACTTTCAAGCTATAATGAAGTATGGAATAATTTTGGGGGGTTATTCATCAAACAGTAAAAATATATTCACTTTATAAAAAGGTTGACAGTGGAACCACGGTTCCGGAGAATCTGACGTAAATACGTCTCTGTAATGTAATGTAATAATTCTTATATAAGAAAAGTACTTGTGATATTCTAAAACGTTTTTACCAGCACAAAATTATCTAGTCTACGACGCACTTCTTCTACAACCGATTCACAGCTCAGCTCTTTCCGCAATAAGCAGGTTGTTGACGGCAGTAATGTAACATAAGAATGCCGAGTAAACAGATGACGTTTCTTAGGTAACATAACAATGCACGCAAGCTGACCATTGTTGTCGGTCCATATTTGCACATTGTTGATATGGAACTTACACGTTTTCCTTTCACTTTTTTGCCGAATGACCCTTCCGTATAGACGTATTTACGTCAATAAAATTATTAGATTAGTGGCAGGTGTCAAAACTAGAAATTCATGTAGATGTATATTTAAGAGGCTAGAGATCTTAGCTATTCCTTGTGAATACATATTCTCATTTATAAACCTTATTGTAAATAACCAAGAACTTTTTCAAACTCATTCTGCTGTACACAGTGTCAACACAATGCATGAAAATTAGCTTCATAGACCGGTTTCCAACCTCATGTTTTCATGCATTCAGCCGAAGCATTCCCGCCCCCTCTGCGTTCAAATACAAGAGAACCACCAAACCAAAATCCTTTGCACGAAGGACAAGTTACCTGACGGGATAACCTCTCATCAGCAGCAACAGACCTTAGTTTGAACAATCAAGGCTTCCGCCACGACAAAACCTCCTTTGTGTAAGCAAATTCCCGTTATAGTTATAAAGCTCTATTTATCATTTCCAGCAACGTGTTTCGTAAGCAGCAATGGTGTTACCTAGAAGAGAACGATGTCTTGCGCTTGCGCAAGACTCCGCCCATAACTTTTTGGTTGGTGTGAATCACGTCACAAGTGAATTACTCACAGGATATAATTTACGAGATCAGTCTAGAAAGTCGTCTGTTAGGATAAGGCCATTTGAATATAATTTAGCTTTCAAGCACTTCATTAAGATTCTTCCACATCATCCTTTCAGGTTTGTAAAATTTGGCTTATTTCTTCTTTATGCATTTGTGAATTTTATTTTGCATAACTACAAAAACATTGAAGATTTCTGTCTTCTGGGAAATCTTCATACTCACCGAAAACCTCAGATCATATACACAAAAACATTCCACTTCACTGGCAAAATTTGAAAGCTGAGGTTACACCCACTTGGCACCTTTCAGTGTTTCATTATGTGGATTTTACAGCTGTTTGACGAATGACAGTGTGACATACTGATAGAACCAATGAGGATGAGATGGGTAGAGCATGTAAAAATGCGTAAAATTTATTGGAATCAACGCAGCATAGTATAAAACATTCTGTGTGGTATCAAAGCAAACAGTGTGCACCAGATGCCAGTGACCATCACACATTGTACTTATTGTTGCAGAATATTGTGTTGATGCTTCAATTCAGCTTTCATGAAAGTATATTTAACCACCCTTTCTCTTTGTGTGATTTCAGATCATAATGAGCTCCCAACAGTACTATCCATTCAAGGTACATTTTGTTGATAATTAGAATAATTTATTCACACAGTATGACTTTTATATGATTCCTTATTTATTAGTTTAGTTTAAAGTAATGAGCATTTGAACAATTTTACTTTCAGTGTACTCCTAGTGTATATCCTGCAGAGCCCTTTGATGCTAATGCTGATGCAGCAGCCCTCAGGAAGGCTATGAAAGGATTTGGCACAGATGAGCAATCCATTATTGATGTTCTGGCCAGGAGGGGAATAGTGCAAAGGCTAGAAATCTCAGAAGCATTCAAAACTCTGTATGGAAAGGTAAATTTGAACCTTGGTCATGCTCTTGTTATATACATGATACAACAAGGTGTATGTAACATGTAGCACACTTGGTAGAAGTGAGAGAAGCATACAGAACTATTGGTCAGAGAAACCTCATTGGGAGTACTTGGGAAACAATCATATGTAATCCAACAGTAGGTTTTTGTGAACAGTGTAATGAGAGTTCAGTAGTTTTTTCTTGTTCACAATCTCCATCATTCTATATATTAAAATAAAGCCCTGAAGACTGAGCCATCACCAGCCCTTGAAACATTGTGGCTTTATTTTAATATATAGAATGATGGAGGTAGTAAAACATTGAATGCAAAACATATCATTATAACCTTTAAGAGATATATTACTATAATGAGCCTTCAAGTTCTATTAAAGCAAGAAATTTCTTGACCATCTGAGCAACTGTCAACTTTTCAAGATATCATCTGTACCATATAATTCATTGGTTGGTTAGTTGGGATAAATATATAGTATATAGTTCAAGCACTGACTTTAAAAGTTCCAGAACATTTAAAATGATGTCGTGGTTGAAGATTTTCTGGTAATCAAATTCCAGACTGAGATTATATTATGTAATTGAGAATTCCATTTTCTACTTTGTAGGACCTAGTTAAAGAACTAAAAAGTGAACTTGGAGGCAAATTTGAAGATGTTATTGTAGCACTCATGACACCATTGCCCCAGTTTTATGCAAAGGAACTTCATGATGCAGTGAGTGGAGTGGGAACTGATGAAGAAGCCATAATTGAGATACTGTGCACTCTCAGTAATTATGGTATCCGCACAATATCAGCATTTTATGAAAACTGTGAGTAATACTACATCTGATCATTCCATTCATCAGTTGTACAGGTAACATAGCTTTGTTATCAGCATGGGTAGAGCTTGGTATTCTTAATTTTAAGCCATCTGACACAGCTTAATTAACGAATAATTTATTTAAGAATAATGTAACCATGCATACATTATTTTACCAGGTAAGTAAACAGAATTTTTGAAGGATGCATATTTATACAAGAATTCTTTAAAGGATCTGGGAATAAGTAATTATGTGCACTAACTCAGTAACTTTTGGTAAGCTCTTTATGGCCTTTGGTGTTCTTTAATTATTGTTTAAATGTGCAGAAGATGCTTTGACCAATTTTGACAAAAATACCAAAACGTTGTATGTAACAGAATACTTGTCTTTGTAAGTTCTGTAAAAGTCTTTTCATTAACACCACAAAATTCTCTTCTTGGCTGAAAGTAAATGATTTTGGAAAATTCAGTCCATATTTCTGTATGCAGATGTATACACATTGTAATATGGAATATTAACCTAGTGTGTATACTTATATTGCACTCTGGCACTTCCAGTAAATATTTCTACACATTACAGTTTCATTCTGTACATGTGACATAAATCCTCCAGTGTAAGAATTGTAAACAATCTTTGAACTTTCTCCAGTGCCAATCACATTTTCAGTTTATAATTAAGATCTAAGAACTATTTTAACATTTATAACATCACTAAATGCAGTCAAGGACCTGAAAATAGAAAAAAATAATATGGTCCTAATAACAAGTAAATTATTAATGTAGTTTATGGAATAACAAATATTTCTGATCTCTTTATGTAGACATGTACTTTCCCAAAAAGGAAAGAAGTATTGTTATGGATTTCATCACATTTTATTAAGTTGACCATTATCATATGTTACTACTAATTGTATTATATTAAAATTGTCATTTTCCTATTGTAATATGACATATTGAAGTACATTAATCTTCGCAATGTCACCCTCAGTGGACTACTGGTTAGCATACACACCACTGGACCCTAAGGTTCATGGGTTCAAACCTGGCAGAGGTCAATGGATTTGTAAGGTTACAACTTCATTCAGAGGGGAAGTAAAGCCGGTGGTCCCATTTTATTTCAAAACATATTTTACTTTTCTTTCAGTATATGGGAAATCATTAGAAAGTGATTTAAAAGGTGACACATCTGGACATTTCAAGAGACTTTTGGTTTCTTTATGCATGGTAAGTAATCTGGGTCACAGAAGCGTCTTTTACATACACTGATAATTAGATGATCTTAATTATACATATTAAGTGTTCAAGAGGCATTTCTTCTGAAACTTTATGGTGTCTATAGAGGGGAGAGGGCAAGCCTTTATTGATCAGGTATACTGGGAAATGGGTGTATGTGGTATTTTTTACCAATGCAAACATTGAAAACACAAAATAAGTAACTACTAACTATGAGACAACATAAATGCAGTATCCTTTCATGTTATATTTGAAGTGGATTCACAAAAAATTGCTTCAAAGATGATGAAAAAATATTTATATACACATTGACTGACAGAGAAAATGTGATAAGTTATAATTAATTAAGGATATCATTTTAATTTCTTTGTCAGTTTGTTTCCCTCTCACTCTTAGCTCTTCACATGTTAAATATCACAAAGTAGTCATTAACACTTCTTGTATTCAGCAGGTTCCAGTTTTGAATCTTGGCATTAGAGTGGGGGTCGGGGGGGGGTTCCCTCACCATCCCTCTTTGCAAATTCAGCATAGAAGTTTAAAATGGGCCATGACCATTTTTACTCAGTCCTATCCAATTAATTATACACATTCAGCTTTATTAATGTAACATCTTCCTTGAAAAAGGTGGTAGTAACTCAACCATCAATAAATTGCTGTGGCCACAAAATCCTGTTATTAAAAACCTGCTGTGGTAAGTGCGAGCCAGTTGAGTCCAGTGACCACTTTCATTTTCCATTTTACGAAGGTTAATTTTAGGCTGTGCCATACCTCATGGGGTTAGTTATTAGCTTCTCACTATGGCCCAGGTTTATACCCTGTAAGGTTATAGTGTACAAAATGGTTCTGGGAAAATCTTCTCATGTGGGGAATGGGCATTGGGCCCATTAGAAGCTGCAGTTTTGTCGATTCATAGTCTCACCCCATTGCAACAATAACAAGGTCCACTTTAACATTCTCTTCATATCCATGCCGCTTGTCTCCTGTGTGACCAGCCTCTTCACTCGAAAATTTTGTATGAATTACTCATTTCTACTACATTGTTCAGATTTTCTTAATTCATTTGGTTTGATTCTGCAGTGACTGCAATTTAATATTCTTTTCTATTAATTTTTTAGCATTGTTTGTGAAACTGTGGTTTATAGCATCATGAGCATGGACAGTAAAAATATAAACACATGCACACATGAATGTATGTGTCTGCTCTTTTATAGCTTTTTTATCTTTCCAGGGTAATAGAGATGAAACCCAGACTGTGGACCCATCAGCTGCAAGAGCTGATGCACATGCATTAATAGCTGCAGGTTTGTTGGTATTATTCTGTCTAGGCTTAGCGTCTCAGGTCAGATGATGTATCTGCTGGTGGTAATATATGTATGCATATTCTGAAACTTATACAAACATCTATTTACATATAATCCGTCTTCATTTTACTTGATTTCCTGCGACATGAAATTTCTGTTCTGTGAACAATGATAATACGCTTCCATAAAAATAAGTCACTTATTTTATTAAAATAATCTGTAAAAGATTTATCCATTGAAGCACCAGCCTTTGTATCAGAGCACAAAAATATGTACATGCTTCATTTCAAAATGATTATGTTCCATTATATTATTACAGCTTGTGTACAGATTCCCTCCAATTGGATTTCAATTTGAGACCTGACTTGTTCTGTTCCTGAGATGTTTGATGTACAGAACAATGCTGGAGCAGTTTTCTTGTGTGTTTCATCCTTTCCTACTGTCATTCTTTTCATCATGTGCTCAGGAAGGTCAATATTGATGTTAAATAACTTCTATTTAACATCCACATTTCTCTGTCTACATAAGAAAGACTGTTTAAGTTTTTGAGACCTTCATGAAAAAAGTATGCATTGCATATTTTGATTAATATTTAATTATTTTTAAGTTCTTCCACATATATGAATTCTGCTGTTACTAATGTGTTTTAAACAGCTTCCATTATCTTAAAATGTTGATACTTAAGCGTGTGCACTTATTACCATGATGTATGCGAATAATTACAATTTTGGGTTTTTTTAGTTATTATTCTGGATTCTTCCACGCAAAATGATCAGAGTGAATTGCCAAAGTAACAGGTATATAATATATTATTTTAGGGGAGAAGAAACAATGGGGCACAGATGAATCCGTCTTCAATTCTGTGCTAGTGACACGTAGCTATCAACAGCTGCGCCAGACATTTGTGGAGTACGAGCAGCAAGCAGGTCATGATATTGAAGTAGCTATCAAAAAGGAGTTCTCAGGAGGCATTGAGAAAGGATTACTTGCTATAGGTAATTATAAAGTGCAGAGTAGCAGTATTTTCAGAATATATAAAACTTGGTTTCATATTATTTTATATAAAAGTGAAAATTGGTTTCTCATTCTAAAGAAGGAAAATGGTTATCTTGTGTTTGAGAATGAAATGCTGAGATGAATATTTGGACCTAATATACATGTTATAATAAAGGAATGGAGAAAATTTGTACTCATCTGATTTTGTTAAAGTAATTAATTCACAAGAATGAAATAGCTGGAACTTGCACCTTACATGGCAAAACTGACAAATGTGTACATAAAAGTTATTCCATCATGGATAGTGTTAGTTTGTGTGTACTACACTAATTCACGACTTTTCCATTTTTAGTATAAGCAAAATTCTAAGATCTGTCCCCTTTGTTAGATGTTCCTTTGCTGCTGTTTTGTCAGTTATAAAGGTTTTTAGGGATAACAGTTTCCTTGGATGACCCCTTTTCTTTGAAGAATCCTGTTTAGTGTATTGCTAGGATTTGTTTTGTTATGTGCTTGCCTGTTAAAGGGTTTTTGAGTTGGCAAGCACTAATAAAAAAAATTAATTATTCTGAATATTGGTATCTCAGAAATAGATTTAAAACTGCAACATTCAACTTTCCGAGATCAATTTCCACACAACACAATTCAGAAGAGCATTTTGGATTTTGTTACACGATAGTTATGGGTCTCGGACAATACAAATTTTCTCATATACAGTTTTTGATGTATTTACGTACAGACATCAGGAATATGTACACATTACACATTTTTCACAAATAGATTTGATCATTTGAAAATCTAAATTTCTCTCAGTTGATACGTTAGTGCAATGTCTCCACTTCACTTAATGTCAGTATTTTCATAATAATATTTTCTGTGCTCTATAGTGAAATGCGTTAAGAGCAAAGTTGGATTTTTTGCCGAGCGTCTCCATGACAGCATGGCTGGCTTTGGCACTAAGGACAAAACATTGATCCGCATCATTGTATCACGCTCTGAAATTGATCTAGGTGATGTAAAGAAGGCCTTTGAAGATAAGTATGGAAAGACTCTTGACAGTTTCATATCTGTAAGTTATAACTTATTATTTTAAAATGATATTTTGTTAACAAATGCTGTAAAAAAGTATGAAAAGAGATCATGTAGTTTCTTTTACATATATGGCATTCAGTTAGGGTTTATACACTTTTTCTACCAGTCCATTAGCTTTGAAAGCTTTAGAAACAGTATCTTAGATGCAATTTATAATATAAGCCTAACTGTTATAACAAACACATCTTGTGTTATATTTTATGTTCCCTTTATATCAGTGGGGTTCTTTCTGAATTTTTGTTTTGCTTTTTCATACTGTAAGTTAAGAATGTACTTCATAATATTAAAATCCATTTTCTCAGGGGGACACGACTGGTGATTACAAGAAGGTTTTGTTGGCACTGGTGGATTAGGAGACTCGACCTCAAGATGTCATTGATATTCTACAGATGTGAAGACATTATATACATAGTGTCTTCATTTACAGATAAATATTTTATAAAACAGTGCCTAATTTGTTGGACTTACGCACAGCTCAAGTCCATGTTCATTCTAGAAGACTGGTGTTTCATTATATGTATTTTCATTTGCTCGATTGCTTTCTTTTCATTCTCGATAACTGTATCTCTCATTGATCTAAATATCAAGCTCGAAAACACAGTAATGTACCTGTAGACAAACATAATGAAGTTGTTGCTTCATTAATTTTACATGATTTTGAGAATAGAACATGGATGTTTAAGGTTTTTACTATTAAAGTTTTTAATTTTTGTACTGCAGGAAAGTAAGCAGTGGTAAAACACTGGCTTAAAAAAAGTTCCTTCTGCAAACATCATTAAATTCTTGAATGTTTTTATGTTGTGACAATTTATATATATATATTTATACACACACACAAATACTATTGTTTTCTACAGTTGTATCTTAATTTCTGAACTGAAGCTTTATTGATATTTTTGTTTATATATGCAGGAAAGAGAACAATCTTAACCTCTAATGGTTCTACTGATATTAGCTTAAGGAAACAATTAGAAGTGAAGTTAATGTTGGATACCAGTATTTCTGTCATTCATTCATGCATTCCAGTCTGACTTTGTTTCTGTGCCATCAGTGACAAACTTTAATAAGTATTTGTACTTTTTTCTGACATTCCAGAGCTGGTGAGGTAATAAATCCTTCGCACTCAAAGGGTTAATGAGATTACTTGTTTGTTTACTGCTACTTTTACAGGAGAGTTCAGTTTTAGTTTATTTTGGGGAAGGGGGAGTAATTAAAACATAATCTGAGTAATATATATTGACTGCAACCAGTAACTTACAATGGTAATGAAGGAAGAAATTTCAATGTATAGGCTCATTATTTTACTACCATTTGCTATATTTATATGAGAGATCCAAGTTTTCATGGCAGTGAAATGGGCCATGGTGTATTGATACATAACAGTATATGTTAAATTTGTTGAAAAAAATAGCACCCATCATTATGATTTCCTAGAATTTATTAACGGAATGCAATTTGAGGACAAGCCAGAAGGCTTTAAAAACAAAGCATTATTATACTACAATAATATTTCAAGCATGGTGCCTATTTCTTCACTGTTTATTGATACTAGCTTGGTATTCTTTGGATTTTTGGAGATAAAGATTTTCTGTGTTTATTACAGTAATAGAAGGCCATTGTAGGAACAGATAATAGTGATTATGTGTGTGTGTGTATACATAGATATATATTTAGGGAATTTCATCCAGGGAATCTGTCAGATCACTGACTATAAACATGAAATGTGACATGATTAAAAAGTACATTTTCCCCATTGTGTTGACTCCAGTACACACAAATGACCCTGTTATTTCTCAAAGTAGTCATCAAAATATCTATTGTTTGTTTTAATTCCTAAGGTGAACAAATAACATGTAAATATGGCTTAGATTTTCCTGAGCAAATTGTACTTACTGATTCAGTAGTAACGGAGCGCTTAACTGTGACAGAATGTGGTGTTGCTAGTTGCAGTGAACAAACAAACTGAAGACTAAAAGAGACAGAAAAAACTGTTCTGATTAAAAATGAAATATGACTGTCTGTTTTGAATAACAATTTGTATAACAATTCTTGTGCATTTGCCAGTATCTAACCTTTATGAATGGCAGGGGAATTACCTGGGTTTTGATTCCCCACCCACTTTCTTTCAAAAAATACATGTAAGTCTTCACATCAAGTGCCCATTATTGTTGTCTGATCTTAACCAAAATTTGAATGTGTTGATAAATTGTAGTCAAAGTAATCAATATCAAATTTAATGAAAAACCATTTAGCCATTCCCATGTCGTTACATGTGAACAGATGGATTGATTTGGTAGGTACCCTGCAAGAATGCAAATGAACCTAAAAAAGTGTAATGAATTTTTGATAACCAAAATGATATTTCAGAAGTAGCAGAAGTGAAACTTCCTTTTTTTTCATCTCATGTATTAAAATGTTTTTATAATTTATTTTTAAGAATATAATTCATTTGATATATATATATTATATTATATTATATAATAGATATCCAGAAATTGGAAACTCAGTACATGTTAAACTTTCATATTTTTAAATTACTGATTCATATTTACATATTTAATCTTTGTTAGTATCTTTATACAGGATTATTCATAATTCCCTGACACATTACAAAAAATCACTATAGACTTGAATGGTGCAATGGATGGTAATATAGGACATGCCAACAGAAAGAGAAACTCTCCAAGTTTATTTTACATACCTCATAAATGTTCTATGTGTCCGCCCTTTGTGATGCGGCAGACATCAAGCCAATAATCCATTCCCGCCCATACCCGCTGCAGCATGTTACGATCGATTTGTGAGATGGCAGCCATAATTCATCTTCACATCTCAGGCAGATCCTGTGGCAGAGGCAGTACAAAGACCTGGTCCTTTACGTACCCCATAACAAAAAATCACATGGCCTCAGGTGATCGGGGTGGCCAACGAAGCAGCGCATGGTCATTGGCAGCCATGCATCCAATCCAGTGTTGTGGCAAATGCTGTTTGTGGTAGCTGTGGCAGAGCCCCATCTTGCTGATAAATGAAGGCATTGCTGTGATCATGAAGCTGCAGCATTAGCCATTCCTGCATCATCTCAAGATAGGGCATGCCAGTGACGGTTGCCTTGGGGAAGAATGGCCCGTACACCTTCTCCCTGGATATGGAACAGAAAACGTTCAGTTTCCGTGAATCCCGAATGTGCTCAATTGTGGCATGTGGGTTTTCACTTCCCCATACCCGCACATTGTGTCTGTTCACCTTCTCATAAACATGAAATGTAGCTTTGTCGCTGAAATTTGGAGAGTTTCTCTTTCTATCAGCACGTCGCATTTTACCATCCTTTGCACCATTCAAGTCTGGCAATTTTTTGTAATGTGTCGGGGAATTATGAATAACTCTGTATAAGGACCATGCTTGGACTTGGACTATTAATGACTCACTGATAAATTGACTTACATTGAATTTGGCAGTGAACGTGTTAAGATTATTAATGTTGGCTTATTTCCATAGATCTGGAAGTCTGTTTGATATTAAACTTAAGATCATAATTAGGAGTATTTGCTCATAATACTGATGGCAAGAAAGTAGGGAGGATTTAAAATCTTTACCTGACAGTGCCCTAATGTGACAGTTATGTGGCCATTGCAGAAATAGGCACAATACGATGATGAAGTCATAGAAAATATTCAAAACATTGTGGAATACTGCTTGCGCTACTTACAGATGTAAATGTAGGTTTTGATTACACAGCTTTCACATTCCTCACATTTTATGTCCTTCATTATTTACATTCAAGCAGGTTCTGTCACTAATAACTTGTAATGCCAAAGTCTATTTAAAAAAACTCATTTCTTACCTCATCCTATTTTCCAATATGGTAGGCCATTATTTTGCAGAGAGCAGGGTATATTTAAATTATCTAGCATCTGCTTGTATAAGCCACAAAATCCACAATTGCTTCTGGTATAATCTGAATGGATGTTCATGCTCCAACCATTAAAAATTAAATTCTATCTTTGAACCTGACCATATCCCATTAACATAAAATAATTTCAACTGAATTAAAACTTCAAAAATAAAGCATTCTTAGCTTGAAAGAAAGAACAATATCTGTGAAGTTAATATTGAAACTGTGTAAAAAAAAAAAAGACAATCAGTTAGGTGAAGTTAAAATGAAAAATGTTTAAATATTTTATATTCAAGATGGCTGATGCGCAACTCTGAACTTAAAACAATGTTTTGCCTTTTTTAATGCAACCTGCATAAACATATAGGTAGACCATATGCATGGGTATTGTCTTGTTTATGATAATGCTGTCATAATGCTCTATTTTTAAGTAGGCCTCATATTTTTACTAATTTTTAGATAACTTGTTTTATTATGTAAGAGTCTGTCAAATTTTGTAAAAAAAAAAATAATGATCTACCACGATATATACTTTTGTAGACTGAGATACAGATATTGTTGTGTGTTGTGAAATCTATTTTGAAGAAAAGATTGTGTGTAGACAGGTAGTATATTTTGCTACCAAGAACATTTGGGTGATAAACTGGGTTCTTTTTGTTCTGTAGCATTAGCACAAAGTAAATTTGGTGCACTTATATGTATAAGGCATGTACACTTGATAACATTTTACAAAATGTTTTAAAATGTATTCTGTATAATACATAACTAACTAACTAGATGACTTACAGAACCCAAAGGTTCATCACCGAACTCACCAATGCCCTCTACCGGACCCTGTCCTCGGCCAACAAAATCCAGTCTCCTTCAACTCCTATCTCCCATAGATCCCACCTGAGAGTATCCTCCCATCTACATCTAGGTCTCCCCAGCAGTCTCCTCCCCTCAGACTTCCCAACCAATACCCGGTGCACACCTCTTGCCATATCGATGCTTGCTACATGCCCTGCCCATCCCATTCTTCTTGACTTAAATCACCCTGACAATACTAGGGGAGGAGAACAAATTTTTAAGTTCATCATTATGCAGTTTTCTCCATACCCCATCGTCTTCTCTCTTAGGCCCAAGTATCCTCAACACCCTATTCTCAAACACCTGCAATCTATGTTCCTCCCTCTGAGTGAGAGACTATGTTTTGCACCCATACAAAACAACAGGCAGGATTATTGTTTTGTATACTTTAATTTTCAGGTTCTTAGAGATCAGACGGGAAGACAAAATATTTTGAACTGAGAAGTAGCAAGCATTTCCAGAATTTAATCTCCTCCTAACTTCCTCATGAGTATCATTTTGATTTGTTATTGTTGTTCCCAGATATTTTGAACTTTGTAACCCTTTCAAAGGACTTATTAGCTACCCTGCCTGCCTGTCTGCTGATGACGAGATACCAACATGTACTTAGTTTTTTCTGAATTTACTTCTAGCCCCACCTGTCTACTAGCCTCTAGTAAAACTTCTGCGTTCCTCTTTATTGTATTCATATCGTCCACCAATAAATTAACATCATCAGCATATGCCAATAGCTGATGTGTCCCATTCAATTGCAAACCCTCCTGCCTATCTTGGACTTTCCTGATAGCATATTCTAGTGCAAAGTTAAAGAGCAATGGAGACGAAGCATCTCATTTCAGACCATTCTTGATGGAAAATGACTCGTAAATATTTACCTATACAGTAGGGCCCCGCTTTTCGGCGATCCACTAATAGGGCGCTTTTCAATTGCGTGCACATGCCCCACGCGCTCAACAGCCGAGTCAGAGAAGTGCGTCTGGCACCATTTTCTTGTCGCTGATTCAGTCTGTTTACAGCTACTACTGATATTCATTTTACTTTCATATCGTTTTCTTAGGCCTACCGCTATTGTGCACTTACTATGTGATAGTGTAAGCATCTTATTAGGCTTTGATATGCATTCGCAAGTGAAAAAGGCAAAGTTCCGCTTTTCAGCGGGGGTCTGGTCCCTAACCTGCCGTATATGCGGTGCCGTACTGTACGAATTTTGCTGCAGGTTTCATTTAAGCATGTTTTTATTAGACTCACTAGCTTTGGTATACCAAATTCAATAAGAATATTATATAGCACTTTTCTCTTCACAGTCGCCGTAGGCTTTTTTTAAATCTATAAATAATTGATGTACTGTACTCCCATTTTTTTCTCTAGTATCTGATGAATGCAAAAGATCTGATCAGTTGTTGATCTGTTACATCTGAACCCACACTGATGATCCCTGATAATTTCATTCACATATGGAGGTAATCTCGCCAAAAGAATATTTGATAGAATTTTGTATGAGGTTGACTCTCAGCTTCCAAAGAAGTACATGGCTCCATGGAATTTGTTTGTCAGCCTGTAACAATAATAATTTCAATCACCATACCTTTGCTGCTGTTCTTCAGTTTTCTGCTTATACATTCCTTGTGTGTACCATAACTGCATCTCCATCTGTGTTGCACAGAGTAGCACTGTCACTTACCTGATAGGCCTCTTGTATTTAAAAATTAATGAAGCTACTGCAATAATTTATTTTTCTTCTTCTGCCATTCAAGGCTAGGCTACAAGCATGTTCCAGCTTCAATCGACCATTTTCAAGGATGTTTACCTTGTAAAAAACAAAAGATAGAGGTTTTCAAATGTCGTATAATTTTGTTATTGCTATAAATGGATTTATAAAGACATCATAAACAAAATACATATAGTAATTTCATCTGAAATACCAAATATTGAAATGTCTAATTCGTTTTTTCCGAATACCATAATCAGTACAGAAGAACCTAAACCTAGTATGAAGAAATAATTACCTGTGGTAAGGAAATTTCCACAATGTTACAGACAAAACAAGTTTCTGAGAAATCTTTCTCAAGCCTTTTTTTTCAGTCCAAGTAACAGTTCAGTCTGTGGAATGATGTACTTTGACATTTGAATAAAGGTACAGTTTTTTTTAAAAAAAAGCTGCAACACAGACTTCACTATGAACTAACCCATCTGTGACCGAAGTGTAGAGCAGTGCAAAGGCAATTTTAGCCATTATTTAAGACTTACACTGATATCCACATTCACAGCAGTTTCTAGTTGAAATCTCTATTAAGTTGCTATTCCTTACCTCTCCTTTTGGTATTCTGTAGTTCTCAATACAGAACCACTTCATGATTATTATAACAGAAATGCTTTCTAAAATATAGCTTAACATTATTAATGTTATGTGAGTCCTATCATTCCAGATTAAATAAAGAGAAAGATGATATTTTCAATAAATTAAGGCTTATACAGATTTGTTTATACATACAGTCTCCAGATAAAATATATGTAAATTTTCATCTTAATTTCATAACTTATTACATGGTGAATAAAATTTGTTATCAGATCCAGCCTATTAATATTGTATACTTGAAAAGAAATCATCTCTTTATCACAGTACTTCTAACTTGTTTGAACAAGTATTTCACAACATATCATATCTTGTTCTTCATGTGCCCCTGCACATTTGCTAGAAATTGTTATTATTTCTTTTCCTATCAAGTGCAATTTGAATCAGACTTTTTCTGCAGAGGTTTATATTCTTCTAAACTGGGCTTTCCATTAATCACTTCAGAAGAAAGGACTTGAAGTTCAACATGAGTTTGTGAAACGGGTGGTAGATCTGGTGCCACAAGTCGTTTTTCTACCAGCTGAAGCCACACCATGGATGCAATCATCATTGCTGTGGTAATTCCAAAAGTCCATATGGTACCATAACGAGTATAGACAAAACTGACAAATACTGGTCCCATGACACGTGACAGACATCCTGCTCCTGTCATTAACCCCATCCACACACCCTGAAATGCAAGAACATCGTGCAGAAAGGACTTGCTGCACTAAGCTGTAATTTGATGAATGTAAGCTGATCATGAACAAATTTGGTGAAGTTGTATTATTTTTTGCTTAAGATGTGAATCAAACAAAGCACCTTTTCCAGGATTAGACTCATGAATACGGTGATGGTTAGCCATTTATTTCCATCAATATAAAACAAAGGTATCCACATGGGTTCTAGAAGGGATAACAAGTCTCCTCTTACATCCACCAGAAAATGTTTCATCTACACACAGCTGACCCAGTAGTGTCCCCAAAAAGGGAGGCTGAAGCCATTTGAGCACCATTACAAATCAACATAGAAGAAACTGTCTCTGGCACCTGCCATTCATAAGTTTTGTATTTTCCTCATATATAATATTTGTAATTAATATAAAGTAACTTCTACAAGACTTCATGATGCAACAACCCAGAAGACAGCCATCTTCATAAACAAGTTCTTTCTGGAAACAAAATAGTTTCCATCATACTTATTCATAATGCAGGTAATTATGTATGTTTCATTCACATGAAATTACTCACCTGAGGCCGTGGTCCAAGGATCTTGGAAAATATTGTCTGGATGAGTGTGACAGCAATTGGATAACCAACAGCTGTAAAGGCATAACCAAGGAGAAACTGAGCTATGGTCATTGCTGGAATGTAGTAACACCACTTTTGAACTGAAGGACAGCCTACAATTTCAGTTTCATTAACAGCGGTGTTTACGTAGCCATATGTTTCATTCAACTGAGCAACTGAAAAAAATTAGAAAGCTAGATACAGGTTAAATAAAATGGCAAACAATGCTTTAAAACAACAAATATTTTCCTTTGATGCTGGAGTCTTGCTCCTTGCTCACAATAGCTTAATGGAGAGACTAGGAGAGTCTTCTGATACAGGCAAAGAAACATTCATATACACAATTCTTACTACCATAACACGTAATCCCTATAAATAATATACACAAGGTAGTGTTGTTGTTTTGGTAAATACCTCCATGCATTAATGCCCTTGGCACAGATGATGGCAAGAGATCAGCTATATGATTTGGTCACTTTACTTTCAGACAAAAGACTTCTATGCCCATTGGATGAGACTGTGTGGAACCCAGAGCTGGTCAGGACAGGATGGCAAATAAAAAATTGACAGTGGAACCATGGTTCCGGAGAATCTGACGTAAATACGTCTTTGTATTTAAATTATATTTAGGCAATAAATACAATGAAAGGAAGTTTATATATTAGCTTTATTCTAAATATTCCCTTTATACATGCTTTACAATTGAGTAAATAGTTTGATTATGACATTGCTTATTTAACTATCCCTCATATATTCAGCATTAGTTTTTGGTATTTTTTTGGGAACTTCAGGTTCATTATTTAATACTTCTATTTTTCAAGTTTTCAGTACTGTCTCATATATTCTGCATTACGGACTCCTTTAGCTTCAATGTTATCCATCTTGTTGGCTCTACATAGTATGACGCAACACACAAACGCAGCAGTAGCGTGAAGTGTGATGTGCATTTATTTGTATAAATAAATGTTTGTAGAACCTAAACCATTTGTAATATGTAAAATCTGAAAACAGATATGGAAAGCTCAAGAGGTAATACGTATTTTGTATGCGATATGTCCCGATCCATCTCTTACGGTTTTCGAGAGGTGGGTGCTTAACGCGCAAGATGCATTGAAAATTGTACAGATTGGCTCATTAAAATTACAATAAATGTATAACCAATTATAAATACAATAAAATACATTACAGATTCTTAAAGGTCCTTATTTACTGATCATTTTACATATAGGTTACATTACCCTTACTCTTACCATTCCTGAGGAATGAACGTTTAAAGGTGACTCGGCGCTGGATCTTACACATCTTCGTTTTTGCTGATTGAGCCTTCCGTATAGACGGATTTACGTCAAAAAAATCCCTGTTCCTGCTGGGAATTAAATTCAAGTTGTCCAACCCACAGCCAGTCACTGTACTAGCAGATATTCCAGGTTATAAATGACATATTTCTCCACACAATGAAACTTTAATCATGCTGCTTATGATAATGATAATACAAAGCATCTGCTGGTAGGTAGCTCTGCCAATAATAGTGATAGTACCAAATTATGCTTGTAAGCTCATACCTCAAAGAAAACACAACACTTCACACAGAGAACACTAAATAATTCTTTCTCACTGTAAGTTTAAAGACTGTTATAAGGAAAGACTGAAATATTTGAACTTCATAACCCCTTTGCCTCCATAGTACACATTGTGAATGTGATACCTGATATTCTCCATCTCTCAGCACATGTGGATGTAGATGCCCCTCCCATTCATATACGAAATCATTTCATTTCAACAAATTAAGTTGCAGGAAATACATACTTCCTTTATAACCTTAATCAGTCCCCAGCTGATTAGACCTTGGAGTAATATGATGGAATTCATTACACATAAAGGCACAGTATTAATCACTCATTCTTAAATGAATATGTTTTAAAATTTATAGCAAGGTTTTAAACTTTGACATCAGAACTATATTCTTGAGAGTGGAGTCCATTTGCACACCTAAGGGTAATTCTGACTGTAATGTTCAAAATATTAGAAGGTTGTGTCACACCTCAGCAACAGAACTGGCTCCATAACATCTACGTAGGGTACTATAGATCTATGTCTTGATCCGAACCAAGAGTTAATTGGTTAGAACTAAGCTATGCTCAGAGGTCAAAATGGCTCTGTACAGAAATTACGCACACCAGCACTGCAAAATTCATGCAGACTTTATTCTTTGTTATCCTTGCATCACATCTTACATGCAGTCCAGCTTTACATGCGCCACACTAGTTGGCAGCACCATAGTACGGGGGTTTAAAATGCCTTTTTCCATATGATAAAGATTAAACTTAGTAACCATTTGTGTAAATAATATTACAGCCTCTTTATCAAAGAAGACTGTTAAGAGATCCAACTAACTAACTAACTAACTAACTAGATGGCTTACCGAACCCGAAGGTTCATCACCGAATTAACCAAAGCCCTCCACCGGACCCTGTCCTGGGCCAACAAAATCCAGTTTCCTTCAACACCTATCTCCCATAGATCCCGCCTGAGATTATCCTCCCATCTACGTCTAGGTCTCCCCAGCAGTCTCTTCCCTTCAGGTTTCCCAACCAGTACCCGGTGCACACCTCTTGTCCCATCCATGCGCGCTACATGTCCCGCCCATCTCACTCTTCTCGACTTAATCACCCTCACAATACTGGGGGAGCAGTACAGATTTTTAAGCTTGTCATTGTGCAGTTTTCTCCACGCCCCATCGTCTTCCCTCTTAGGCCCAAATATCCTCCTCAACACCCGATTCTCAAACACCTGCAATCTGTGTTCCTCCCTCTGAGTGAGAGACCATGTTTCGCACCCATACAAAACAACAGGCAATATTATTGTTTTGTATACTTTAATTTTCAGGTTCTTAGAAATCAGACGGGAAGACAAAATATTTTGGACTGAGAAGTAGCAAGCATTTCCGGAATTTAGTCTCCTCCTAACTTCCTCACAAGTATCATTTTGATTTGTTATTGTTGTTCCCAAATATTTGAACTTTGTAACCCTTTCAAAGGATTTATTAGCCACCCTAAGATAATTTTTCCCGCCTGTCTTCTGATGACGAGATACTAACATGTACTTAGTTTTTTCTGAATTTACTTCCAGCCCCACTTGTCTACCAGCCTCTAGTAAAACTTCTGCGTTCCTCTTTATTGTATTTATATCGTCCCCCAATAAATTAACATCATCAGCATATGCCATTAGCTGATGTGTCCCGTTCAATTGCAAACCCTCCTGCCTACCTTGGACCTTCCTGATGGCGTATTCTAGCGCAAAGTTAAAGAGCAAGGGAGACAAAGCATCTCCTTGTTTTAGACCGTTCTTGATGAGGAATGTCTCAGATACATATTTACCTACTCGAATTTTGCTGCAGGTTTCATTTAAGCACATTCCTATTAGACCCACTAGCTTCTTTGGTATACCAAATTCAATAAGAATATTATATAGCACTTCTCTCTTCACAGAGTCATAGGCTTTTTTGAAATCTATAAGTAACTGATGTACGGTCCCACCGAACTCCCATTTTTTCTCTAGTATCTGACGAATGCAAAAGATCTGATCAATCGTTGATCTGTTTCGTCTGAACCCACACTGATGATCCCCAATAATTTCATTCGCATATGGGGTTAATCTTGCCAAAAGAATGTTGGATAGAATTTTGTATGAGGTTGATAGCAGCGATATTCCTCGGTAATTACCACACTCAGTCTTGTCCCCCTTCTTATGAATAGGAATAATTATGGATTCCTTCCATTGATGTGGCATCTCTTCCTTATCCCAAATTAACTGAATAAGCTTATGGATCCTCATATGCAACCCTTTGCCACCTGCTTTAATTAATTCGGCCGGAATCTGATCAATTCCTGGAGATTTATAACTTTTCAACTTCCCAATGGCTAGTTCCACTTCATCTAAGCTAGGTTCTGGCACCAACAGTTCAGCTGTATGCATTTTAATCTGTCTAATATCACCAGTATTATGAACATTTAAGAGCTCGCTAAAGAAATTTTTCCACCTATTCACAATTTTTATTGGATCTGCAAGCAAATTGCCACTATCATCCTTTACCAAATTGGTCTGGGGTTGATATCCTTTCTTAAAGTTATTAATGCCTCTGTACAGGTCTCTGATGTTTTTTTCCTTATTATTTGTCTCAAGTTCAGCAATTTTGCCCTTCAGGTATTCCCTTTTCTTAGTCCTAAAAGTTCTACTAGCCTCACGTCTCACGTTACATAGATTATCCGCATTTGTTTTGTTTGGGTTCTGCAACCATTGAAATTTTGTTTGCTTCCTTCGATCTATTAATTTTGAACATTCTTCATCAAACCACGGTTTATTTTGCTTTCTCCTGTAGTATCCTAGTTTCTCTTTTGCTGAAATTTTGATGCAGTTTCTGACATTTTCCCACTCCCTGTTGATGTCCACACTTTCATTATCCTCATTTGTCTCTAAAATTTGAAACCTATTCGAAATTTCAACTTGATATTGTTCCTTTGCCTCTCCCTCACTTAATTTTTTCAAATCAAATCTTTCTGTGTCAAAATTTTGTTTAGTTCGTCTACTTACTGAAAGCCGCTCCCTCACTTTTGCTACCACCAGATAATGATCAGTGTCGCAATCTGCTCCTCTGAATGATCTCACATCAATTACATTTGTCTGCCTTCTCTTATCTACTAAAACATGATCTATTTGATTGTGTGTTCTGCCATCTGGGGAAGTCCAAGTGTATTTATGAACATCACGGTGTGGAAATTTTGTACTTTTTACAATTAAATCTTTTGACGTAGCGAAGGTCACTGCTCTGACGCCATTATCATTACTAAGTGCATGGAGACTCTCGCTGCCTATTGTGGGTTTGAAGACATCCTCCCTCCCAATTTTTGCATTGAAATCTCCTAGCAGAATTTTCATGTGATACTTGCCAAATGTATCAAATACTGATTCCAATTCTTCATAAAAGCTATCCTTGATATCATCGCTTTTGTCTTCAGTTGGGGCATGAACATTAAGGACAATGATGTCGCACCAACGTCCTTCCAAAATTACGTAAGACAACCTGTCACTAACAAATTCTACTCTCTTAACTGCTGCCCTAATTCTGCTATGAACAAAAAAACCCGTCCCTAGCTGATGATTGTCATTCCCCTTTCCATAGAAAAATGTAAAATTGTCCACTGGGATCGTGCCCTCCCCCTCCCATCGCACTTCCTGCACTGCCACTAAGTCTAACTTATAATTCCCTAATTCCCTACACACTGATTTCAGTGCCCCAGCCCTATAGAGGCTCCTAATGTTCCAAGTACCAAATCTCATGTCCTTTTTCAATTGCCGTGGTCGTCCTGATCCGAGGCTTGGTTGATTTTTTCGTAACACATATTTTTTTAAAGGTGAAAGGTTGTTAGCCCTACACCCAACCCCCAACCTGGAGGACCAGGGTATCACTCTTAGTCTAGCGCATCTCCTTAGACCTGTCCGGCTTGGGTGACCCTACCATGAGCCAAAGCTCAGGCCGGCATAGCCCTAAGGGTCATTTGAGCACGCAAGCCTCCTCACCCAGCAGATTGCCTTCGACAAGGTGGTGATACCTTCGAGAAGGCTGTAAGAGATCCAAGGATGATGAAACTAATAAATTTATGGATAAAACTGGTTTACTGACTATATTAATATAGGGACACACCTGCTATTTCTTCTGCAATGATGGGTGGCTCATTTCCCCATGGGATGTACAAAGCTCGCCCAACTACCATAAAGAAGAATCCACCCCACATGAGAACTTTTCTTTCTGGAAATCTGAAACGATAATATCAATCTCACAATAGAATTTATACAAAGAAACAACTATGTGGATTTTTCTGTGTTTCAATTTGAACTATGAAGATTCAATGTAATAAATGGCACCACTTAGGTGTGTGTGTTCTGAAAACAAAACAATGAAAAAGTCTATGTAAACACAGGTCCTTGGACACTTCTTTTTCAAGCTACGGTCTGCAAGATAACCTGATTTAAAACAATTGATTTTTTTAAATTTAAAAGAATTGTGAATGCTATAAAACAGGGTAGAAGACAGATGCTAATCAAATAACGCTAATGAAATATGCAGCATATGTGAAAGAACAACAGAACTTTGAATATTTATTATGATTTCTTATGAAAACAGTAATCTGTAATGTTGGAATCAGCAATTTGTAAATAAACACTTTCCTGTGGCTGGATTTACTCTTAACTTTTATCCTTCCAAAATGAAATGGGCCATAACTGAAATCAAAAGGATCTGAGGACGCAATTTTACACAGAGTTTGATATTTTTCTGCATAGAAGTTACCCCAAACTAAATGAGACTTGTAAGACTTGAGGTTCTCACAGCGGTGAATATGAAGATTTCTGTCTTCTGGGTTATTGCGCTGTGTAGTCTGGTCGATGTTAACCAACGTTTCAGAGGTCATACTGCCTCCGTCATCGCCCTGATGACGGAGGCAGTATGACCTCTGAAACGTTGGTTAACATCGACCAGACTACACAGCGCAATAACCCAGAAGACAGAAATCATCTAAATGAGACTTACTTCTGAATAATAATTTTACAAATAAAAACAAAGTAGGACAAAAGAATTCAGTTTCAAAACAATTTATCTTGTTCTTAGCATTGAAAGTGTTTATTCAAAATAACTTCATAAATCTTGTAACTTTGCAGGAACCCAAAATAAAAATCAGCCTACTTCATGACCATGCATTATAATTCCCAGAGACGTAAATCATGCTTAGCAGGACCAAAAAAATGTGATACCTCCTCAGTCGTAACAATTTTCATAGGTAAATAATAAATAAAATTTGATTGAATTTCGTCAGTTCTCATGCTGTTCCTCTGTAATTTAACACTGCTATTATATGCATGTCTTCTAAAATTTTACAGATTTAAAAAAACCTTTTAAGATATATAAACATCAGTTTATATTCTGTAAACCACTTTCTAGAATTCTGCTTTATTTTCCTCTTTCTCCATTATATATTCTGATCTCTGTTGTCTGGAAGAGTCGCAGTTCCATCCTTGCTACTATTGCAACCTAGTAGGCAGAAATCTACCTTATAAATTTTGTTCTGAGCATCTTACCTCTTGCACAAAGGGCCAATGGCTACAAATGTTATGCAGGCCACCACAGCCCCAACTGACATCAGAATACCCATATAATAAAGTGCTTCAGCTTTTGTCCATGCAAACTGATCCATAGTGAGAGATGTACCCAAACTGCAAAAAATAAAATACATAAAATATAAATTTAAAAAACTTATTGTGCAAAATAAAAATCACATGTGAGAAGGAGCTACAAAATTGAAAAGCAATTATCACAAAAATGGAAACTGGGGTAATTCAGCCAAAATGGTGACTACGCAATGGACTGGATGACTGTGGTTCAGTTCCCAGGAACTTTTACCACCGATTCAAGACTGGCCCTTTCTCTGCACGTTTTTGCCTTTCTCCCAAACAATCACAAATGTTATTTTCTAAAATTTTGGACATACAGAGGTACGATTCATTTATTGACTTTCCATGTTCAAAAACTGAACCATTAACTTCTTTTCTGATACATTTACAGAATGGCAGTAATCCCACCATGTGCTGAACAGACTTGCTGAAATATCTTAAAATTAATTATTTTATCATAACCTACAGGATACATTGACAGCTATAACTCTATATACAGCACAACGGAAGTTTCTTCCATCTATATTAATTTGCTAAAAGTATCAACAACCACATACAAGTTATTACAGAAATATGGTCTCCTTTCATAGGTGCACAAGACAAAAATTCATCAATACATAATTTATGCCTTGAAATGTGATACAGAACAGTTTCTGAAATTATGAAAAAGTTGGTGGTAACATACATTTGTTTGAATGGTATCACTATGAAAGATGTCATGTCTCATTTTTCTTCATTATTTCCTGGCATGTGGTATTAAATACATCAGATACTTGGTTAGCAGTGAATAGATTAAAACATTTAACATTTCAATATATAAGATTTAAATACTTTGTAGTTTTGTAATTTCCTTTAGTCTTACAAATGTTCATACCAAGAACATTCAAAAGACAGTGTACATACTAATTACAAATGAAAAGTACTTACGTTTCAAGGAGTACAAAGTTGAATACCAGAACAAAAAAAGCACATATTAGAGTCCATGAGGAGATGTAATCGGGATGGGCTTGCTTCCAGGTCTCTTCTTCTGTATAACAGGAAGAAGTATGCTAATAATGTCAACTTGTCTCTAAAACTATATTCAGCACACAGGACAAACAATTACAGTCTTTTGGAAAGTAACAATTAGATCTGGCCATTATTTTGAACAAGAACAGAAACATGTCATTTATTTTGAAGTTCACATATTCTGAAAGTCCCTTTTTAATCTTCATCATACTTGAATTAGGGATTTAAACCCCATACTATGTGGCTGTTGGCTGGACATAACTTCAGGGTTACCAGTTTAGCAGTGCACTATTGCAATGAACAACCTGGGCTGTGCATAAGCACAATGCACAGTCGATAAAGGTTAGTGAAATTGTTTCTACAGTATAATTCATATATTTTTATCATTATTAATTTCATGGTTCAGGGTTTTTGTTCAGAAATTTATAGTTCTGCTAATGAAGTGTTGGTTAGTTAGTTACATTATACCAGTGGTCCCCAACACGGTGCCTGCGGGCGCCATGGCGCTGGCCAAGGCTTCTTTTGGGTGCCCGCGTTGTTACGGAAAGAGGTTATACTGAATAATGAAGGCTGTTCAACCATGAACATTATAAAATGAAAGCACAGATCTCGACTTACTGATGCCCATCTTGACGATTGTTTGCGAGCAGCAATCATCCTACACCCCCAAATTTGAAAAACTGGCTGATGAAATGCAGTGCCAAACATCACACTTGAGTAATAATAATTGTACTTATAAAACTACGTATTTTTGATTGCATGGTTTCTTGTATCATTAAACGTCATGTTGTTTTGTGTATTATTTGGTGTCCATATCTTATTTGTCCAGAGAAAAGAAAATTTGGCTTTGTTAATTGGTTGATGCCTGCCACGATCTCATAAACTCTCAAATGTGCCTGTAGGCACAAAAAGGTTGGGGACCACTGCATTATACTATAGACATGTATACAGGCCAATTGAATAATACAGTCATGTACTGTAAAATACTATCACACAGGAGTTCAAAATTCAAATACAGTAACTGTACGTGTACTACCTAAAATAATATCTATGCCTACTTTAAAACAATGTACCTGACTCCATTCCATGATGCAACATTGCTTCCCTGGCTGCTATTCGTCTTTCTTGGAAGAAATAAGGTAAAAACAAAAGACAATTAAAGACACCCAATAGCACGTTAATCCATCCAGCTGCAGTGTACATGTCAAGAGTGACCACTCCAGGAATGAGTGATATACCTTTATCACCCAAAGGAGTGACTACTGCTTGAAGACCTGCAATGATATAAATTTTACACTGGGGTTATTCATGCTATTTAAGTAAGGATTCAATCTAAGTGAAAAAAGAGTGTGTACATCTTTTCATAGTATTTCTTCTAAATTCTTCTTTTTGCAACCATACAGCACTAATGTGCACATCACATAACATTTATACAAATGAGAAGTATAAAATGCTTTAAGTTTTGTCAGAGAATAAAACTATAATTTGGATGTGCAGTTTTAACAGATCTAAACATGAAATTATTATAATGAAACTCTTGAAATGTTTTCTTCATAACAGGAGAATTTGCTGTGTACGCGTGGATTGCCAATGTATTTGGCTCATGAGCTGCAGGTTATGTTTGCAGTGGTGCTTGTGGGATATTTTAACACAATGTTACCACGGTGCAAAATTAAAGGTTCAAAAATGAGATACCACATACTTTCTGGCATTGAGAATTATTTCTTTGTTATTTCTGTCACTGCTTTATAACCTGCACACACAGTTGCAATACATACTGTAAAAAAAATGTACTTAACAAGTCAACAACTTACAATTAGTACAATTCATGTACTGTGCTGAAAAAGTGTTTTGATTTAATAGTGCTATTTAAATGAAGTGACTCATGCACCTATGCAAAAATATCCCAACACCAAGGTTCCTTCAAGTAGATACTTTCATCAAATTGTGCATAAATTTTGTGCAACTGGATCTATCAACAGTCTAGGAAAATTTCCTCATTTTTCATAACAATAAATGCAAGAGTTGGTAATAAAGGTAAAAACAGTTCTGCTTTATGATCTGTCACCCTGAAATAGCAAAGGACCTAAAATATTATATAGTAAAAGCATTTGGAAATTCATACAGATTCTAAATTTGCAGGTTATTTCCTATTAGCATACAATTTATACATCATTTTAATTTATAGACTCATATCTGAAGTAAGAACTCATATTTTTCTTATTCCACATTCTCTAGGGCCCCTAATGGTAATCCATCACCTGCAAACATATATAGAAAACTATTTTGTATTATCTCACCTGGACCAACAACAAATCCAAGCACCTGGGCCAAAGATACCATGGACACAGCAGCAGTTCTTTCCTTAATCTTCGTGGCTGCAGACAAATAGGAACGGCAAACTGCAATGCTTGCTGAAATTAAATACACCACCTGTTCAAAGGGTGAACACATCATTTACTTACAACTCATAAATGTGATCACTAAGTCCATCAAGCAGGGGCCTTCTTGAGAAACTAACAGTCACTCAACTAGTCAAGAAATTACCTACCTTTTACAGATCTGAAAGGTTCTTTACTGTGTTCACAAACTAGAATACTGTCATATTACATTTAAATTGAGTTATATAACCAAGATATCTGATGTTACTGCTAATAGAATACAAAACAATAAATACCAACCTGAGCTTACTCCAACAAAGAACCGAGCTCCAAGCATCCAATATTTTCGATACCATGGAAATATCTCTAGCATGGAGTAGCAGGTACTGGACAAAGTGAACACAGTTAGGGAGAGCATTAGGGGCAGGCGGATAGAGCCCAGGCGATTGCCCCACCAACCAACCAACGGGGAGAAAATCATCTGTCCAAAGGGGTTTGCTCCAACAATATACCCCATGAACTCTTTGCCTGCAGTTGGATCTAACTGAAATATTAATAATTGTGAAGACATTAAACATGATTATACATAACTTCATAAACTAATAATATACAACACATAACACAGAATTCATTCTGAAGATGACTGTCTTCAGACTCACTGCCGTGAAAACCTCAAATTCTACAGATTTCATTCCACTGGAACTATTCTTCTCTATTTCATACTTACGTCTTGTGGAACCAAAATATCAGTGACAATTATTTAAGCATTCTTAACCTCAATTCCTACTAAAAACACATGCTTGTACCTGGGAGATCTCGTTGAACAGACATGACTAATTCCGTAAGGATAGATATTGGGTAGCCACCTTCATGTTTCAGACAGAGGTTAGGTTTCAGAAATAAGAACCACATGGTTCTTCGGAACCCAAACACATACAGAATATGATGCAAGTACTCGGGCGCTTTGTTCATAAGAATGAATGGACGGACAGCTTCATGGTCAGATCACCATTTAAAAAGTGAAGTACTTCTTCCAGAAATAAAGACGATGTTTGAAGACATCAACTAATACTCAGAGCTAAATGCATCACTCATGATTCATCAGAACGGCATCAACAACAAAATTTCGAAATGTAGCACAACGGTACCCCGTTAGTTGTTGCTACAATGGGAACGTCGTAAAACATTGCACTTTCTGTAAAAGTATTTATGTAAACGTTTCAAGTAACTGGACTTTGTAACTCTTATGACATGAATGCCTATATCAGGCGTGTGTGCTCACTAAAGTCACAGAGTTCAGGAAAAAAATGATATCACATCCTATCTTCCTTTGTTCTATTTCAGGACCTTGAACATACGTTCAATGCCATAATAGGGAGCTTGGTTCGATTGCCATAGTTCGTACACGCTGCCACAACAATTTCCGAGTGACGACCACGGAATAAAACTAAATTAAACATGAAAATCTGAGTTCATTAATTCATTTGAGGCTGGACAAGCTTCGAATTTTCGTCATAGATATCAAATGTCGACTTCGGTCTTCTTGGTTGTAACGTCGTGTGGACTTCTAGGCGATACCAACGTTTCGGAGAAGCATGCTCCTCCATCTTAAAGATTTAACTTCATTGTGTTGAGTACTTCAGAGCCCAAGAATACAAATTGTTCTAAAAACCTGTATGCAATTTACTGTAGCAGTTCTGAATCTGAAGCCCGCCGATGCGTTTTATGTGACCAACGTGCATTTTTTTTGTATTGCTGAATCTCCCCGTCTAATGGAATTAGATGTATTGTCGCTGGCACCAACGTTAACCACGCTTCTAAACTGACTGGTAGCAAACATTATCCGAACACAATCTGCTCGTGAATGTAATTTTGATTAGAGCCTACTGTTTGAGGACAGCAGTAACATTTGAATTAAAAATGGCAGCAAATCTCGAACACGCGAGTCCTATTCACAACGAACAGTGATTTGAGAATATTCACGCCCATCAAATTAGCCCACTGCAGCCTCGCTTCAATTGAACACTCCCTTGAAACAGCGGAAATGTTGCTCACCTTGTCCAAGTACGGCCAAACTCCGGTCAGAATAATGCTAAAGCCAAGGGACATGAGAAACATTGTGAAGTAGATTATTCGTATAGAGTTCCACCTTGCCCTTCTTTCTTGTGGTGTCTCCAAATCGTCTGGTTCTTCATGTATATTGCGTCTGAAAAATAAACGTAAAATAAGAGATTTAGATATGTGAATCATGTATTTTGTTTTGGGTTCTGTTACGTCAAAGAATTATAAAGTAGGATCTGAGGTTCTTACGGGGGTTAGTACGATGGTCGTCCTCCAGGTTCTAGCGCCCTGCAGTCTGGTATATGGAGACAGCAAGTACCTCTGAAACGTCGGAAAATTTCTACTAGACTACACGGCATTACAACCCAGAAGACAGCCACCTTCATCAATGAATTTCTTCACCAACCAAGTGATTATCAGCTTCTCAAGAACTCTTGTTCCATGGAGTTGGTTGGATATTATTTATTATTCGTAGTCAGTTTATGCTGATATTCTGAAGGAGGCAGGAATTCTCAAAATACATAAGTTTGTTCAAATATGTACACACGCGACTGAAGTGCAACAAATCTCTGAAAAAGTGGGCTCAAATCTAGCCAGGACCATGAACAATTCTGTGCTGCATTTTACGTTTCATTTTCATGACGGCAATAAAAGTTCCGTTATAACGAATTAGTAGGTGGATTTGTCCACACTTATGCCACGGCGCATGTTAGCGACTTCGTTTCCGGAAGGTATCTCGGGCGAATTATCTGATACCAGTTCAATTAAGTCTCCAAATAGGCTATCGCCTAAGCTTTTAGCCTCCTTATCACGTAAGTTCGGATTGATCTGACTTACATCATAGTTATCTGGCCCAAGTTATATTTTCTCCGTCTCATGAAGAAACGCTTGTTCCAGTAAGAGTCGGGCCCCATTTTGTCCTTCATATATTTTAAAACGCGCTATTCATTTACTGTGCCCGGAAAAATCCAGGTAACTCAATCATCTTCCAGCACTGGAGTGGTGAATTTTAGGGTTCCAAATAATTAGATATTAGAGGCTTTATTATTAATAGTTTGGCATGATAATAAGAAGTAAGCATAAAATTTCTGCACGTCAAGTTACTATATAATCCAAAAGTTATCTCCATTAAACCAAAATACTTCACCGTGGCACCGTATCATTAATTTATATTTTTTAACAAAATCATCTCTTATAAAACTTGCATACTTTTTTCGAGCACCAATCACTGTACAAAACTTGTAACACACAGAATGATGCAAATCTTCCAACTATGCTGGCAACGAGAACAACCAGTAACACGTAACTAAAGCCGAGAGACATTCTGTTGTAGGTTCTCTCTTCATACAGGTTTTCAGAAAATCTATCTAGTAGTTAACATATTAATGGGCGATCCATGCGTGAATATGGAAACAGCAACCATCCCTCGACTTACGAACATAATTCGTAGGATATAAACTGTTCATAAGGTGAAAATACGTTAATCGAAATTCTCATTGGTTTCAATGTGAAACATTCTGACTGGTTCCCGACTCCTCGTAGAATCGCCCAATATTTTTCTCCATATTATTAGAATTATATATTATCATAAAAATAATAACAATGTTATCTTTATAATGGTTATTACACATTTAACCCTGTAAACCGCTACTGACGTGTTACATTAAACATTTACATTGTACAGCAGTTATCGTATAAACATATTAAACGTATTCCTCCGCGTTCGTTACTTATGAAGCGGACTCAACGGCTCATGGTTCTTCGTTGTAGTGAAAATAATGTTCGTAAATTTGAACACAAAACATTCGGACCCGATTAATCAAGGTGCGTCCTTGGCTCAGATCATGGCAGTTGCACATTTCGGCGCCACGGGAAACGAAACTGCTTATGAATGCACTGATTTTAATTTCTTGTGAAAAAAAAAGAGCAAGCTGCCCTGCCGTTATAACATCGCGGAATTGGTGTTGTTGATCCCACGGATGGTAACCAGACCTGCAGCTGCTCCATCGTTTTAAAGTGCCTGACCCTGACCCTTCCTTTAGTACCCTGGTAGTCACTTACTCATATATGACTACAACGATTTTTGAACTACTAGCATCTACAGTTCGGCACTTCAGTTAAGAACAATTGAATTAGCAGTGGGGTTGGGTCATATTGTACATGCAAAAAAGCAGCCTGGCTGTCCTCTGTATAACCAGGATATCTCAGCTTGTAACTAGTATTTATCTGTGGCCTGTTGAGTGACATATGACCGGGTTACAAAAATTCGTCCTTGCCACCACAACCAGATAGTAGATACGGTAAATGAAGTTATACGGACCTCATTTGTAAACCATACAACTGACCACAGCCAGAACACTGCCAGTACCGCAATATATCTATCGTAATTATCAATCATAATATTTCAGTACTACCGTTAAACATTCCTCGTAACCAATATGCCATCAGTCGCTGCCGATCTGAATTCCGTAATTTGAAAGAAGTATTAAAATTCGCCTGTGTCTATTTTAATCATGCAAACTAATAAAATATCTGAAAATCACAAAAACAATACGCGAATCGCACAAAACACATTGGTGGGCCGCGTGCGACTCATGGACCGTGAGTTGATAACTCCTGCCTTACGACCATTGCACGTCCTAAACAATAGTAGAAATGGGCCTATGTTTTTAATCGGAAACAGGCCTAGATTATTTTAGATCTATTCTTTGACATTTAGTTCACTTTGGTCTTCATATTTATTAATCGCTCATACAAATGTGGCATGAGATTTCACAGATACATTTTTTATGTGTTGTTAAGTGTAAGTACACTATATGTCTGAAATAAAAGTTGTAGGTTTTAATGAGATCTCTATGTACTACTTTTTTTTTTTGTAGAATGAGCAGACGTTAAACAAAACATTTATACATCTCAAATTGAGCTTCGTGTAAAGTAAGGGTAATGTTGAATCGATACCGAAGTCAAATTTCCCCCCGATAAATTTTAGTGTACGTCACTAATACCACATTTCACCACAATTATTTCAGCAGTTTCATAGATGTTTGGCTTTTTTACGAATGAACAGATATATCTAGTGTGAGCGTTCATTTATGTTCTTGTATGATCTCCAACAACAAATCTGTTATACGTAGTGATTTACTTACGTAATACTAATGTTCAGCCATCATTCAAAATCTGAGACCAATTTGTCCTGCGTTCTGCACGATTTAACAACTTAAGGTTCTCCCGGACCTGTCATCGTTTCATTGAAACCTCAGCAACCAACTCTTGGTCCCTAACACACTTTCTTATAGGTTATCAATGTATTACTACTCATGGTGACTACAATTCGGAGACCCCGTCTCCAAAATTTTCTGTCTCTGTGACGCCACTATCCGAGACGTAGTAACCTTTTGTTTTCATTTGAGTTAAAAAGACACGAAAATCAGCATTAAACAGAGCACTGGTGTCATTCTAATATCACGGAAACATATATATATATATATATATATATATATATATATATATAAAATAAAAAAAGAATGCCTGATAACAAACCCAAAATAAGTACTACATAATCTCTTCTGTAACCGTCACCAAGTTCCATGCTTCAAAGTCACGGAAGGACTTCGCCCTCCCTTCACAGCGCAGCTCCAAATCACCAGTACAGCGTTGCTAGCTTTCATTATTCGTATACATTCCACAGTTTATATATTGAATGTTGCCCGCATACAGACCAAATTTTGCTGGCTTTGCCCCCACAACAAAAAATGTTGGGCAGGCCTGTTCTAAACTGTCTTCGACCGCCTGGGTTACGCTATTCGCGATGCAACTTTGTAAGAATTGTTTTTACCTTGAAACAAACAATTTAGTAACGGGTACTGCAAAACCAAATAAGCGTAAGCCGTGATTTCTGTTTTTGTCAAATGCATCGACAAGTGGAAACCTTCTGACTAATCCAAATAATCCCATTATTTTACAAACGCAAAGCTTAGCTACTCCGTGCTGTTCTCAAAATGTGGAACAATATTCCACATCGCAGCCTGTATTTCATTACGGAAACACATGGTTCGAATCCTGAGGTCGTCTGACTATAGACGGAGGCGATAAGTTTCTCCGAAATGCTGTGTCCGTCTCCACACAGCAGATAATAAATAAATGCATGCACTCAATTATTATATATCTTTACGCCAATGTTTATAGGCGACAGGTTTATAATTTAATTTGTCCATCTTCGGGCCTCTAGACATCCTCACAAAGTGTTTTACAAGAACAATAGACACATTGGTTTAAATAAATTTCAAATTTTAAATTTGAACCCTAGATGGTGGCCGGTTGTTGTGAATTACGATGGCTGGGCGGTAGCGACGTAATTTGAGGAATATTTTGTCAGATGGCTATTATTCACTGACAGACAGGAGGTTTTATTAACGACGTATGATGCAATTGATACAAAACCGGCAGACTGAAGTCAGACCGGCGCGGATTATATCCAGACAAAAACGCCTTTACACATCTCTCGCAAGCTTACAGTACATTGTATCAAAGTAAAAAAAGGAAATTAACGCTGTCATACAGACCATGTGATTTCACAATGTTTGGTTTGGTTTGGGGAAGAGAACGTTGCTCAAGGGTCTGCTGAATATAACAGGATGGGCATTACTTTAGTAATTGGAAAAGAGCTGACATCTTGCTTGCCCTCTAAGGGTCAGTGACGGCATGACTCAAAATAAACTACAGCCGAGTATATCACGCCTTCACGACAATAAAACTGCATTTACTGTTCTTGTATTGTGTGAAGAGTAACTATTTTAGTATATTTAGTTTTAAATAAGGTTTCGGCTAAAAATTAAAATACACCACGTTCCAGGTTGAGGTTTAATATGCGTTCAATATATGTATAGAATCAGCACATGCGATCACTCACTATTCGTAGTTCGCTGTTACTAGCGGCACTGAAACTGAATCATGAACAGGGAAGTATGTGGAAAGACGCAGACGTGGATTAATTTAATATACTATCTTCATGTTTGTTTGGAAAGACTAAGAAAACCCACGAAATATCTCAATCAAATTAGCCGGACTCCAGGATTAAATTTGAACCTGGTATCTTCCTGATAAGAACCACTTGAAACAACTTTTACTGTTTTAGAGGAACTTAGAAACTACATTGTTATCAGTATAATTAACAATGTAAGAACTTGCCTCGAACAATGTAAAATTTTATGC
The DNA here is from genome assembly GCF_977971745.1 of Zootermopsis nevadensis. Taxonomy (NCBI): domain Eukaryota; kingdom Metazoa; phylum Arthropoda; class Insecta; order Blattodea; family Termopsidae; genus Zootermopsis; species Zootermopsis nevadensis. The sequence goes on along the minus strand of NW_028259192.1, from coordinate 12,598,142 downwards.
AGATTGTCATGAATATTATAACTGAACGGACAAACGGATGAGCAACATATAGGCCTACAATATCATCAGAAATGTATATATGGGCGATCGAATATTACCTTTCATAAATTGGACGATATAATGCACGAACAGTAACAGTTGGTCCGGAAATGTCTCTATTTTGAATTAAATTCCTTTGAAAATGAAGTGTGTTGCAAATGTCTTGTGCCATATACTCAACATGTCCACCCTTGACGTAGCAGATATTTTTTCGTGGCGGTTGCTAGGGGGTTAATCAACTACGCCAAGAAAGTTCTTCTGACAACCGTAGTCGTCGTTTTTTGATATCACTCTGGGAATTGAATTACTGTTAACTGTTACACGTAATTACTATTGCAGCATTATAATCCCGTTAAAGAGTCATGCACCAGTGTAACGTCTCCGTTTTGTGATAGACGACTTTGACGTTTGAGAACACAGGTATTACAATAAGTAAAAAGATTAAAGCAAAAGTGATCTATTTATTTATAAGAAAGAAGCAGATATATGCAAATGTACTAATCCTCAACTGATGGTCAAAATGACAACTGTGTGTCCGGAGGTTGGGGAACCTTCCAGCATACAATAATTCTGCCTCAGCTGAATTTTCATGAGCTTCGCCAACGATAAGCTGGCTGTTACATGGAACCGTACTCCACCTCGGAGCACAGTATTCCTCTTTCCTCGTAGGTGAGTAACCTCCCGGTGCCCGAAATCGTAACAAACCGCAGATGATTAAAACACAACCACCACAGACTAATACCACACTGAACAAGAAATTTCCGACCGGGAACCTCTCAGCACGTGCTATGCATTACTTCGAGTGGTTGTGTCTGGGATGACATTTTTCGAGCGGAATAATAAGCGCTTCCAGAATGTAATTTCTGCCCCACATTCCACACGTAAATAATAATAATAATAATAAATATTTAGAAAGAAAAAATTAAAAGATCGCAAATTTGCCGCAGTGGACAGCCTCGGCTCGCATGTTCGAGGGTTAGAATTCCTTGCAGAACAAGGACACCCACCAGTGTGCACTTTTAATAACAGCAAATCGTCCTAATATTCGCCGCGTGTCCCAGGATATGGGGTTATACCATGGTGTCGTTCTCTATACAAAGAACAGATTTTTACAGCAAACCATAGCTGCCGACATACAGTATTAAACAGACTTGTTTGTTATCGTTATTGTCAGCTTTCAGGTTCTCACGGCAGCGAGTATGAAGATGGCTGTCTTCTGGATTATTGCGCTATGTAGTATGGTAGATGGTTACCAACGTTTCAGGGGTGCTTAATGCTTCCATCATCAGGGCGATCTCCCAAACCAGAAGGCAGCCATCTTCACTGCTGTTGTTGTTGTTACTGACAGATTTTCATTGAGTATGCGAAGAATGAGAGGCTAATTACAACGACTGAAGGCAATTTCGGGCTTTTCACTATGTTTCCAGTAATGACGTCACAGAGTTTGGCAATTTTATAGAATGAACCCTCTGTGCGATGTTCCCTTTAAGCATCTGCACAATTCCTGATGAACTGGAACAGTCATTAGACTGTCACAAGACCTGTTGCTCATATCAAAGCAGACAGGCATGAAACGATGAAACCCCGACAAAGAGGTTAACGTGGTGAGGGGAAACTGTATGCGCGTACGTGCACAATCCTCCTCGCAATATTTTCTGTATTATTGTTCGTCACCGTGTTCACAAGGGACCAGTCCTTCTCCTGGACCAGGTGAATTCCTGGTTATTCAACTCTCTAGGCCCAAAAATTGTCCTTTTAATCCTATTCGCAGACACCTTCAATCAAGAAGAATGAGATGGGCAGGGCAAGTAGCGCGCGTGGATGGGACAAGAGGTGTGCACCGGGTATTGGTTGGGAAGCCTGAGGGGAAAAGACCACTGGGGAGACCTAGACATAGATGGGAGGATGTCAGGCGGGATCTATGGGAGATAGGAGTTGATGGAGACTGGATTTTGTTGGCCCAGGACAGGGTCTGGTGGAGGACTTTGGTTAATTCGGTGATGAACCTTCGGGTTCGGTAAGCCATCTAGTTAGTTAATATTCGTTTTGTGTATTTAATCTATAAGTTTTTGGACAGCTTTCTTAAACCTTCCATTGGATGAATTTGGATTAAATTTGTAGGATTTGAGGTTTTCACAGCGGTGAGTCTGAAGACGGCTGTCTTCTGTGTTGTTGCGCCGTGTAGTGTGGTAGAAGTTTACCGTCGTTTTAGAGGTCCTTGCGGCCAACAACCCAGAAGACAGCTATCTTCTGGATGAAATTTTATGTAGAGGTTGTGCTGTTCTGCGCGACCTCAAAATCGCACTTTTGAATAACGTACGATAACAAAATTACAATATAAAATAAGCAAGCAAACAAACAACAACAGGGAAATTATTTCATTTTGGTTAAATGAAGTAATTTCCCTGTTGCCAGTGATGATTACCTCTTTAGGTTGAAACGCGTATGACAGTAGTATCTTTTTTATAGTGTTAATAGTTGTTTGTTTGCTTATTTTATATTCTAATACACTACACGGTATACATTAACAAAATTACAGCCGAGGAAAATCGTGAGGTAGACATTGAGGTGTTGCGATCTGGTGGTCAAAGTGGAAACTATTGAGCAAGGCGTTTTTAATGCCTCTAAACGGGCGTTGGATGAATATGCCTGTATGGAATACAGTTTTCGAGCCTACCATCAACAGTTGTCTTAGTGGCAGATCAAATCCTTTTCCACAGATACAAAGGCCTCATGACACGCATTGCAACTAGACACGCGCTTATATTTTTTTGTCGGATTCCAATAAATAAAGAAATTAAAACAGGGCACAGGAAACGAAAGACGTTTTTTGAACTGTATTCGAATAACAATACGCTTTCTCGTTGTATTTTTCAAGCTGCTGTTTTGTTCCTCACACACTGCTGTTAGTGGCATTTAACTCATCCTCACGTCAAACAAGCATGTATTAAAAGTACCAACCTCTTTCGCTTCCTCTTCCTGAACCAGTCCATGATGACTTGGCTTGCCTAATCTCTAGCGAAGGTCTGGCAGGCGAGTGCCTGGGAAACAGCTGATTAGAAATATCTGACTCAAAGCCAGCACGAAAACATGTTGCTAACATAAACACTGCTTCTAACAACAACTGCAAATGTAACTTCTGTGTTTACTGCTCATGGCGTTTTGCACACTCATGCACACAACTACTACACACCACCACCGATCACGGCCAACAACAGACTGCGAACGATGATTTAGATGATGGCCTTCTGAATGCCTTACCCTTACTACATGCGGCCTTTAACGAGCATCACGTTTGTTTCAGCGACTACGCATGCGTCGAACTACACAATATGAAATACTTTAGTTTTGTGAATGTCAATTAAAAGATCGCAATGGAACGTGTCGCGATTATGTTAATCCAACCAATACTCTTTTAATTAAACAAATAACGTAATTAAAAATCTGTTGTAAAATACTTTTTTATTTTCAGCTCTTAACGTACGGATATTTGGATGGAAATTTTGCAGTTGCACTTGTTAACAGAATAAGGGACGCACCAAAGAGATGTACGTGCACCAACATACAAAAATTACTAAATAAATGTGGTAAATTTTGTCAGTTTCAGATTAATATAATCAACAATTTGTATAAAACGCAATCTTAAATTTGTCTTTGCCGTTTATTTATTGCTCTGGGTTTGACAGCTGTTCCATGTAACTACATAACATGGGTTCTATGTGCTTTTAAATTTTATTCTTCTTATTTTGTTTCACCTAGCAAGGTACAACAGTGTTAATGCTCTATACTTGCATCCTGAAGGTACCTGCTTTAAATTTCTAAGTAATTCTAACTAACGTTTTCGTCGTTCTCAGTGGTTCTTCTCAGGACTTCTCATTTTTAGTTCAGCGTAACCAATGTTGTATTTAAACATATTTACTCTGTATGTTTCATGCATAAGGGTGGTAACGTGACGAAACGTTTATATGTGCTGAAAAACTATTGTTCTACTGAGTTCAATGACAATGATATTTTGAAGTATTAAACACTAATGATTACAAATACACGAAAATAAAAACCAGGAATTTTATGTTAAAACCATACGATGGCTATACTTCTAGTATGACTAAGTGCGGAAAAGGGGACTACTACACTTTTTGTGTCTGATTGTAATAAGTTAAAATTTACGGCAGCGTTATTCGAAACTTGTTTCCAAAATATAATTCTCTCGTGTAGCGTAGGATATATATAAAATAGTTATCGCATGAAAGCATATTTAGGGACCTTTCGAAATGAAAGTAAGAGAACAAATTTGACTTAAACACACAGGTTTTGAAGAAATATTGTGAAGCTAAAATAAGTCTACACGTACTATCTAAGTGTTCAACTCTTTCATGCACGAAAAGTAGAAAATCTGCAGTTTTTCAGTGACTAAATCTAATTAAGTATTCTCCAGCGATCAGCAGTATCGATACAGAATAACATCCGACATTCGTATACTATTTCCGCCGAAGGGTAGAATGGTCTCAGTATAAGTCACTGATAATGTAGATAAACAGTCTCTGGAATGTCGATTTTTTTTATTCCCTGTCAATGCGCCTGGTCGCTCTAAATTTTAGTGCACAAAAACAATCATTGTAAGTCACCATGCTTCTACAAACGCGCACTAGTCCTTGTCACAAAATGACTTTAAATTCGAAAGTAAGAATAAAAGCTTGTGGACAACTTTCTATGTCACATTCACTTTCTTTTTCTAGCTGTACATGTCTGCCAACAATTTAATCAGAACGTGTGCCTTAGAAACAAGCAGAAATCGTCACCATTGGCATCAGGGGAACTTTGGAACTTAACACGCGATATGTTTTCGTCATTTTCCGTTCCCCCCTCTTCTTATTGGAAGAACGACGCAACGCAGTTGGTTTCATTTGTGCACTGTTAGTGATGAAGGAGAATAATTAAGAAAAGCTGTCCACTGACATATCATCTACTAAGCGTTAGTCAAAAGGTGAGCAAACTCTGCTAAGCAATTTTTTTTATTTCTCGTGTGTGTGTGTGTGTGTGTGTGTGTATATATATATATATATATATATATATATATATATAGCACAGATAAAGTATTGTGATTGCAAGACAAAAATAAATAAAAGTTAAGATACAGACGAAAATTTAAATTTCAGTAATCTTGTTGCTATTATATGCTGTTTGCACTTCCTGTACCAAACAGGTTATGAGAAGGTCAAGTGGGGCTTCTCTTGAAACACCACTGTGACCGAATTAATTAAGTGCGTTTTGGTATATCGGTGACACTCCGGTCAGCAGTCGCTTCGAAATAAATCTGTCCACCGACTAAAAAGACATTGTTGCCCATACGTCAGTGTGACATGTTTTGTGCAAGATAAATGTCAGAAGCAAATCTCATTACCTCGGTGTCTGAAAAAACATCTCTCGAGAAAACTATGACCCATACTAAGGAAACACTGTAAATGTAAATAATAATGTACAATTAAAGTCCGTTGCTGTATAGCGTAGACTGTACGCATGCGGAGATAAAAACCCTTTAACCCTTTGAAGACGAAGCTCGTCTAAATATTATTTAATAAATCAGTCCGTACCGCGAAGTAAACACAACACTTCACCATTACAAAAGACAACTGGTTGACGCTGTTTAAGGAAATAATCCCTGTTTACACTAAGAACAATATGAAACCCATACACACAAAACACAGTTATTAACTGTGTGAAGCAGGTGGTACATATAGTTACCACTGGGTCTTAAAGGGTTAACAAAGCTGCCTCGAATTTGACATCCATTGAACACAGATGTCAATAATTTCTCCTGGGGATATTTCCAATATCGGGTCAGTGAACGAATGTAGTCGTATAGTTGTTGGAAATCAGCTTCATATTTGGAAAATCCCAGACTTGAATATCGGCCATTAGACCCTGACTGAGATTTTTATGGTGTTCTCAGTCTCTTCAGGTTAATGCTAGTAAATGGGCCACGACCACTTTCTTTAAGTCCTTATACACTGTCATATTCCGATCTCATTCGACGCCATGTAACATTTTTAGATGAAGCAGCGCCGTTTAGTAATCGAAATCTTGCTTCACTTCGTAAATACAGCTTACACGTCAACATCTTTCTAAAAAACCAATTGGAATGGCGATATTAATTTCTCAAAGGATGCTGTTTTCACCGTCACCCGTCTCTGCAAGATTAAGTTCCTAGCGTTGTTAGTTGGCTGGCGCGGTGTGAAATTGCATATTTAAACATAATACAGTAATGCGGTATTAGTTACAAGCCTAATAACAGTGTGAACAGGGTTACGAGTTCCATCGATGCAATTCCAGATTTTCTTCACTGGCCGTCAAGTTACGTAACGGATTCACTCTGTGAGGAAAACACGCGAAATTTTGTAAACTACATTTCTGTATTTAAAAAGGACACTGATGATTGAAAATAAGAGAGGCCAATGAAGTTGCAGACGAGCTGGAGAATTCTCAGCATAGGCAGAAATTTTTGTCACCACGTCTGTACCAGCCAGATATGAATTCCACTGAGCCTGTTATTCAATGGGTACCGGTGAGGGGACTGTCTTCTCCCTATAGTTAAGAGGCCGGAGCGTGAAGCTAACTATTCACCTCCATCTTATGTTGAGATTTGGAAAGTGAAATATTTCTCACATTGTGGTCTTCTGAGTTGTGACACCATGAAATCTTGTCAACGGTTACTATATAATGCATACAGAATAAAACTATGCCAAGGATCCTTTCACCTCAAAGTAGGCCTGCTACACAGACTTTTTGTACGTACTTCCTACGACATCCTCATTATCCCAAAATAATCAGTAACCATTTCCTTACCAAAATTACAAGCTACCAATATACAGTAACATTACATTCTCATAGATGTTTTACTTGTCATATTACAGGACCTCATGATGAAAAGACAACTGTTTCATCGTATTTTGAGGCACACGCTATTAAATAATGAACATAAATCTCTTTATTCTCTGCCTCTGCTACAATGGCACTGTAGAACGCAAGACTGTGAGGCGGTGTGTCTAAAATCGACACATGCGAAACACAACACAGGTTAGTGGATTCTTAAATTAATATTTCTCAGTACATAGTGCCTCTGATTATCATTTGAAATGCCCATCCAACCGCAGACTTCAACATTCAATATGACGAAAATTTAACAAATTACAGGGAAACATAACCTGAATTTTCACTTTTCCTTACATATACTCAGCAGGGCTGTCAATCAATACCTGTAATTAATTAAACATGTTGTATCTGTTAATTCACTGCTGAGTCAGACCCATTTTATCACATAAATCAGTAACCATATTATAACTAAATTAATAATAACCAAGTTATCTGAAGCTAGAAAGTACTGTATTTGTTCAGGATGATTTCAAACAGAGAACTGATGAAAGAATTTTGGATGGTCGGATTAATAATGTTAAAAATATACAACTGCAACACATAGCAATAATAAACATGCTATGAACTTAGCAATCTCAGTGTTTGCTTTTTTTGAGACTAAAGAATTTATGGAATTCAGTTGTATTTACATAATGGCAAAATAAAATAATCAGCACTTAAATATTTAAATAATATAACCCCAGTACTTTGGTTAATAAAGTTCTCCTAATAAATAAAAATCTTTACTGCTGCCTGGGTATAATTTAAAAAGTGTTAATCCATTCACACAGGCCACATGAACATCCAACAAACATATTTGGAATTATGCAATCCGTCTTGGCCGGATTCCCTCAAACTAAACTATGTATGGCTACGGGATCACTGCCGGTAGGTGTGACTACAACGCAAACAAAAACAATTTCATAATCTGAGTTCTGCAAAATTTTCTGCAGAAAATTGGGGTAGGGAAATCATGATGGAGATGGGTTTTGAAAAGATTCTATGGCAGGTCAGAGTACAACTATTCAGTTATATCTGCAGTAAGGCACAGTTATCCGAAGTTACTGATGGGTTTCCTGCTTCAGTTACTAAAATTTCACAAAGCAGTAAAAAATTGCATAACGGCCTCAGCAGTCTACATGTAATAGCTTTCTTACTCTGTTACTAAATAAAGGAAATTACTCCAGAATGACCAACCCCGAACAAATAATATACAAAGCTTACTTTTTGATAGTAAATAATTATGTATTAGTCCTGGCTACATAAAGCAGAATCCTCTTTGAGAAGCTAGTAGTTGCTTGACTAGATAAGGACTTCCCCATCTATGGGAGCCAAAGATTCATTACCATGTTCCCAACATCCTGCCATGGACCTGAACTACATGAATTCAGTCTCTGCCCTCATACTTTAAGATCTATTTTTATATTGTCCTCCCTTTACTGCCTAGCTTCTGAAGTAATCTTCTTTCAGGTTCCCTACTAAAATTTATGTTTTATTAGTCTATGCAAGCCACATGCCCCACTCCACTTCATAATTGGTGAAGGTTATAAATTATAAATTTTCTCCCTATGATTATATTGCTTCCATATTAAATTTTTCTTTTTAGCTGCAACAACTGTTACAACCATACAACAAAGCAAAGGAACTGTGATCTGCTGGACATCCCACTAAACATTCAACCTCGAAGCAGTACAATGGAAGGAGACAAACTCATTATAGCATGTAAGTCAAATAAGAAAAAAGTGTGTTCCATGCAATGTCAGGGTTCTGCAAGACAGAATCCAGTAACAGAAGATAACAACCAAGGTTTAACTTTCATGAGTAAAGTGGTAAATGAATGAGAACTAGTTCATGATCTGTGCTGAATAAAAAGTATGTACCCAAACATGCAAATCATAATTAGAATTTTTCCTCATGAAAAGGGGGTACGAAATTGTACATGACTATAAATATGTATCACATGTAAATCTTTGCTCTATTGTGAGTGCAGGCTTATGAACACAAAACATTACACATGTATTATAAAACTATCGATAATCAAACCGTGTGTGCGTGCGCATGCACACATGCATGCATATATTATTAATTATAATTATAAAAGATAAGATATTGCCTTTTTCAGACTACAATGTGCAAATAACAATTTCCTATAAAAATTTGCATCATACCTGAAACCTTGTGGTAGCATACCAGTTGTGAAACACTGATCTATACAAGCTTCCTCTTTTAATTATTATGACTTATGATTAATCTTTATTGTATGGTAATACAGGATTTAAAATCCCATATTATGCTGTGGCTGGCTGAATTTTATCTTTGTGATTATCAGATTAGCAATATGATGTTTACAACAGTTACACTTCCAATGTAAGGTAGTTAATAATTAAAATGACCCTTCCTGTCCAGTCATGATCTAAGATTGGCTGTGTTCTCTATTGAATAGCTTTATAAGTACTTTAAATGGTAATTCTTGTTCCAGAAATGTGTACAACTTCCTGACTGACAGACACATATAACATTCAATAATTTTCATGTTTGTACAATATTTTTTTAAGGTATTGAATTGCATCCCCCTAAATTTTTGAGTTAAAATTTTCACACTTTCACTTAAAATTAATGAGATTCAGATTTATTATATTCAATGGCATAGGAAGGAAGCCTGCATGACACCTAAAAATAGATGGCACCATTTCCTTTCCAGCAAACTATCAGAAACATGTGAAATGGGATCTTATAAGAACACTGTTTTTAGGGCCAAACGGACACAACTCCGAGTACGCACTTGAGTGGCTGTGGAAGAACAGTTACAATGGATTAAAATATTCACACATATACGACCCTAAACTGTGGGACAAGCAGAGCATGGAATCAGGCAACATTGCACGAGTGGACTTGTGTCAGTATATGAACACAGAAAAAGGTGTTTATGATGTTATCAAGTCTATTGTGGATTTTGGTATTGGAATTGTAAAAAATGTGAGTGTCAGGAGTTATGTTTTATGAACAATATCAGACTTGTCAGTAACTTCATGATATAGACATACTGGTTGCTTGTTGTTGTTAACCCTTTGTGTTGGCATTTAAACGGTACAATTAAATTTTCAGTGTGGCTGTGCCCAGACACACAAAAAGAACAATGCTATTATATATTCAACCAGTTCACAAGAAATAAATTATAAATGTGTGAAAAACAAGGTAGTCACTTGAAAATTCAGGGATTAAGCTTCTCATGTCACTTGATGAATTCAAGGCCGCCATCTTATGTCACGAGTCAAACTTGATATTCCAATGCAAATAAATAAAAAGCTTTTTAATCCTTTAAACGCTCAAACTAAATATTTAATTTAGAAAATATTATTTCCTTGCATGAATGTTTATTTGACAGTACTACTTTAATTAACCTCTGGTTTCATCTTGGGAAATTATAAACTAAATTACTCCAATTTGTGACTTTTCAATCATGGAAATATACAACTAATGCCATACAGCAAAGTCCATTTTATTTGATGAATGCAGAATATATAATCAGTAGCTGATTCCACATTGATGATCCCCAATAATTTTGTCTTTATGTATATGGAGTTAACCTTCGCAGAATGCTGGATAACATTTTGTATGTAGCTGAAAACAGTGATATTCCTTCACACATACTACAGTCAGTTTTATCATTATAAAAGGTAATACACTAGTCACTTAGCAAATCAGGAAATTCTGTGCCTTTTATAGAATCTGAAGGTTCATTACCATGTTCATAAACAGAAAAAATCTACAAAGGTTTAAAGTATAATTCTTCATATCATAATATAATGTATATACAATTTTAAGCAGGTACCCGCAACAGTGGAAGCCACGGAGAAAGTTGTGCAACAAATCGCACATGTTCAGCATACCATGTTTGGTGGCATGTGGGAGTTCAGTGATCATCTTGTTCATTATGATACCGCTTACACACACCAGGCCTTAGGAGCGCACAACGACAACACCTACTTCACTGAAGCTGCAGGGTATGCATGCGTCAGTACCTCACACACAAAATTCTTTTGTCCAGTTTTCCGTTTTCTATATCCGGAGTGGTTGCCTGGGAACCACAACAGCTTTATACAGTGAAACCTCGATGCATCGTTTTCGGCGGGGGTGGGAAATAAAAACGATAGATGCGGGAAAACGATAGATGCGGGAAAGCATTAAAAATTTTAAAAAAAACAATGTTTCTCTTTCAAAGTTACTTCTTTTTACCAAAAAAGTCTTTAATGGACAACTGGTTTGTCGAAACTTTACGTTTTAGACCAAACAGAGTACTTTCCACGTTCAAAATGTTTTCCTCGTCACGTTCGCTAATATTATGGGCATAAAAGAACGACTTCACTTTTGCCAATGCAGCGTGTGCTTCGGCAAAACTCGGCACAGCTTCGGGCTCGTATTCGTCGTCTTCCTCACCGCTCACACCCCCTTCGCGATCGTCACACAACTCATCAATCGTGTCGACTCCGCATGTAGCAAGCTCGCTGTCTACTGCCGCGTAGTCACCAAATTTAACCACGTCTTTCACGGCGCCAAATCTATTCCAGTCTTCGTGAAAGCCATCATGCTCATCCACACTGACGTTAGAGTCTGCTTCTGCGCGAAGTTCACACCCGTAGCCACCTTTGTGAAAACAATTCAGAACAGTTGGTTGGGAGACATGCCGCCAAGCTGCCACTGTGAAATGAATTGCTTGTAGCACGTCAATTTTCATGTTGACATCCTTCCCAGCATCCATTGCACATACAGCTGTTTGCACAAGGCGCTTTCTATACAACTGCTTGAAAGATTTTATGATGCCCAAATCAAGCGGTTGCAAGACGCTCGTGCAATTTGCTGGATACTGCACGACTTTCACATTTCGTAGAAATGTCGTGTCCTTCGGATGAGCGGCACAATTATCAACAAACAGCAAAATCTTTCTGCCTTGTGCGCCCATGGAGGCATCTAGAGAACTTAAAAACGCCGTAAAGACGTCTGTTGTCATCCAAGCCTTTTTGTTGGCGTGATATTTCACCGGAAGTTTTTTCATGTTTTTGAAACAACGCGGTTTTCGTGATTTTCCAACTACAATCGGAACCCGTTTGTCACTACCGTCACTGTTAACACACAGAAGAACAGTAATTCGGTGTTTTGCACGTATTCCCCCGTGGCAAGATTCACCTTTCAATGCCAGAGTCCTATCCGGGAGGGCGTTGTAGAAAAGTCCGGTCTCATCCGCATTATAAATGTCCCGCGGCTCATATCCCTCCAGCAGTGTTGGCAGTCTCTCGAGTCACAGCTCCGTTATTTCCACATCCACAGCAGCACTTTCGCCTTTCCTTTGTACTTGTAATAAAAGCATTTGTGAAGAAATTCACAGTGCACATGCCATTTGGCATCGCTGGAACGAAATATGAGTGCACCCTAATTAAAATCGTAAAATTTCTGACAATGAGCACCGCCATTCACTCCAACTATCACCCCTGCACCACTGTCCCCTCATTCCAAAAGGATCTGTGCTGGTTGGGCGACATAACAGGTTACCGCTACTGTGTATTCCAAAAACATTCTGCGTCTTTCGGTATTAATTTATCTCAAAACCCAGCATTTTAATTTCTCAGAAACGATCATTGCGGGAAAATTGTGGGCCGGGACTAAGATTTTTGAACGATCGATGCGATAAAACGATAGTTCGAGGAACGATAGAAGCGGGAAAATGTAACATTATTTTATATGGGATGTATTCGGGACCGAACAAAACGGACGATGCATCCGGGAAAACGATAGTTCCGGGAACGATGGATAGAGGTTTCACTGTAGTGCAAAAGCAATCTATATCTATGACCACTCCATTTTCTGGCAAATGTTTAATGGTTTCAGCAATCACTACGCCAGTCACCACAAGAAATTTTGCATAAATTAATCTATATCCACTGCTTTTTCTGGTTAGTTTCTTACATAGCATAAAATGATAAATATCCACCAGTTTCATTGGCTGTAACCATTTAATCCATATAGCAACCTATATGAAGTGACAACACTTTCTGCACTTTCTTCAGTATATTTCCTTTCTTTTTAAGAGGACTATACAGCGTGTATCTAAAAGATCTGTACAGACTTTGGAGGTGAGTTCTATACAGTCGAAGTTCACATAAACATGGATCCACAAAAACATCCTTTTAGAGGTACAGCCCTGAAAGGACTCTTATGTATTTAAACTGGTGCTGTAATTTCTTCTGAGATTCAGTACATACCTAGACATGTCATATCACTGACTTGTGAAAATATCATGTCTATTAAAAACTGTCTCATTTGTAAACACCACTGAAGAAACAAAGGAAGGGTTGACACACTGTTGAACAAGCCACAGACAAAATGCCTTTCATGCTGGAACATTAGCTGGCACGAGACAATGGAGTTGCTGTAAATCAGTGGTCCCCAACGCGGTGCCCGCGGGTGCCATGGCGCCCGCCAAGGCATTTTTTGGGTGCCCGCATTGTTACAGAAAGAGGTTATACTGAATAATGAAGGCCGTTCAACCATGAACATTGTAAAATCAAAGCACAGATTTCGACTTACTGATGCCCATCTTGACGATTGTTTGCGAGCAGCAACAACATCCTACACTGCCAAATTTGAAAAACTGGATGATAAAATGTAGTGCCAAACATCACACTAACTTCCCACTTGAGTAATAATAATTGTACTTATAAAACTACGTATTTTTGATTGCATGGTTTCTTGTATCATTAAACGTCGTGTTGTTTTGTGTATTATTTGGTGTCCATATCTTATTTGTCCAGGGAAAAGAAAATTTGGCTTTGTTAATTGGTTGGTGCCCGCCACGATCTCATAAACTCTCAAATGTGCCCGTAGGCACAAAAAGGTCGGGGACCACTGCTGTAAATGGTACAGGTACAGAAGTTGTTTATGCTGGACCCACCAGATGGTTATTTGCAACTCTGCCACTATGCTTCTCAGGCTGACACCAGGATTCTCGTCCACACGGTGCAGGATATGATCCTCGTGACAAGGTGTCTGGATGACTCACTCTCTTGCTCCAGCTCACAGTAACATGCTGCAGTGTTCCAGTCTCTCTGAGTTGACAATCAGTGGCAGTAAATGTTCTATGGTTTGGAAGTTCAAGATTTATTTTCTGGGATATTGCACCATGCAATCTGGTATATGTTAAATGTGAATTTAGAGGAGCTTATTGCTTTTGTCATTAACATCTGAACAAGCCTTTGGTGCCCTATAATACAACCACTGAAACTGGGAATATAAGTTGAAATTGTCACTACAAGGTGAACTATGCAGGGTTGTAACTAGAAAAGAATGCATTTGAGAACTGATGTTCACATAAACGCCATGTATATTTTCTGCAGAACTAACCTCTAAATTTGCCCAGACCTTTCAGACACATCCTGTACATTTATAAGATTTGTTCACTAAAGAAAAACTCAAGCAAAGAATAGACACTAAAAAATCATAAAAAATAATATTTTACCAGTTACAGATGTTAAAACATCTATCGAGGGAAACAAATTAGTTCTACAACAGGATAATTAGGCCTACAAGTGGGGGAAAAATGGAGTGAGAATATACTTCCCTCACACCTACTCAGATCAGTGAAAACCATACACATGTATGTTGCTGATTAGGCTGCAGGTTTTCCACTGCCTGCACCATAATGGAGGAGGAGGTGAGACTTTGCTAGTGGATGGATTCCGAGCAGCCTATGATCTGAAACAGACACATCCTGAAAGCTTCAAGCGGCTCAGCACATTACCCATTGAAGCCGAGTACCTGGAGGCTGGAAAACATTATGTCAATGTGGACTCCATGTTTAAACTACATCCCCTTACTAAGAAGCTGCAACAGATAAGGTACAGAAGTAACATAATTTAAGATAACCTATAGAGATCAAAGTTCTCATAGTTCATGACAGATACTATTACAAAGACAGAGACACAAGGACAGAAATACTTTACACATGAACATTTTCTCAAAATAGTATTAAAAATTTAGTGGAAAATAAATTGCTTATAGTTTCTAATATCAAGAAAAAGTATGGCTTCTAGATTCCACTGTTATTTTATCTGACATATTATCAATGAACATTATTTAAAACTGTACACCCAGCATATGAGCTATTTTGTGTTAACTATCTTCATGTAATTCACTCATATTATCAAAGTTCTTAGATTTTAAATTCACAGTCATCTGTACAAGATATAAACACATGTAATAAGCTCCAAGGAACACAATTCTTGAGAAGCTGATACTCATTCAGCTGCTTGAGGAATTCTTTGCCTGTTACAGAAACTAAAAGGTCATTACCATGTTCACAAAAGACCACAACTGGACCCTATACACAGAAAATATGCATGAAGTTGCATGTAAGAAGTGTTCACAGACACACAGAGAAAATGCTTATCCCCTAAAATTTTAAAACTCACTGAGTCATAATGCACACTCCCTACACTTGATCTTCATGGTGCTGTCTGTCTGCCTGACATACACCTTACCACATATTGAATGAAGACCTTGAAGCTCTGGTATTTGCACTTGCAGGTTCAATTTATATGACAGGGCACCAATGAGAACATTGCCAGCTGAACAGATTCATCAGCTATATGAAGATATTCACCTACTTGCTGCAAAAGTGAAGGATCCAGAAGGGGAATGGTGGCTTAAACTCCATCCTGGCACGGTTCTGTTTATTGACAACTGGCGAGTTCTTCATGGGCGAGCATCCTACACAGGTCTCAGGAAGATGACAGGCTGTTATGTAGGCCGAGCTGATTATGTCAGTAAAGCTAAAGTTCTTGGAATTATATAGTGTCCTTGCATACGACAAATGGCAGAAAAAGAGGACAACATACTGCTGTTGAGATACTAGCTGGTGATTGTATTTTAGCATATTATAAATGCAAGATCCCATTTACTTTTTGCAGAAGTAAATTTCAAATTTGAAGAAAGATATCTAATTATGAAAGTCATGTACAATTTTCACAAATATGTTTTATATATCTTACAAAATGAACACATATAGGGACATCACACCAATTTGTTTATCCAAATGTTTAATCTCTTAAACTAGTGAATGGACTTACGTTTTGTTCATATAAGCTCAACATAATCCCATCATTACAAGAATACCACATCAAACTTTATAAATATTCTCAAACTGTGCAAAAGTTTTGTATAAAAATACACTGTCATTAAGATCTATAACTTTTATTTTAAAAGTATTCAGTGAATATTAAACAATGTGCAAGGACAATGTTGTAACTTTATACAGGGTTTGCAAAACTGCAAATAATGCATGTGTGTTCTACACTGGAGAACAAATTTTGATATATTTGATGAATTCTGTACGTGTCAATTGGGAGACAGAATGGTAGGCCGCACAGTGCTTTGCATGGTGCATTAATATCCTTGAATCCTGGCACGTGAGCTGACTACTGAGAGACGATGTAAATCATCATCTCAATACTACTTACATTTTTAATTACCTGCTTTGTTGGAATAAAAACAGTGCTTCTACTAGTTATCAAAACATTCTTCAGAGCATCTAAACACATGTACATTTAGCAAAGAATTCTCTGTTTGCATTTTGAAAATTAATATAAAATCTTATCTGAGGGTTCTTCACATGAAACACAATTGAAGCACAGCAAGCAAATATGGCCAGTGTGCATAACACAACAGCAATTAACCACTAGCTGTGCAACAGAATGGGCACATTATAGCAAACAGTCTGACATGGTTAAATGACTCTGTTGGGTCAATCCAAACAGGGCTGTTTAATCTGACATCAGTGGACCATTGATGCTAGCATTTAAGGACCGTGACATCACCATCAATGCACAGTGCTACAGCGGAACCCTTCAAGACCTTGGTACCACCATCAAGAGATAGTGTCCCAACACACTTGTGAGGAGTTTCAGCACACTGCATGACATTGCCTGTCACTATGTGGCCTGTACTGTCCAGGGCAAATTGTGCTCCATGTGCTGGAAAGTGATGGATCATCCCCCATACACCCTGGATGTAACACTATGTGACTTACAACTGTTTAAACCTGTAGAAAGTGCTGAAGGGCTACAATTTCAAGTCATATAAAAACATCATGACTACCACTGAAGAAGGGTTCCAGCAGCAGGTGAGGGCATTCTTTGCAGAGGGGATCCATCAGCTGGTGCATCAATGAGATGCTTGCCTTAATGCCCATGGGGATTATCTTCAATGGCCTCCACACTTACAGCCAGAACAATATCGAATAGGTTTCATTTCAACAAGCTTCATAATGTTAGTATTCAATTTAAAATGATTTATTTGTATACAAATAAATAAATAAAAAACCATCACCAGAATATTGATTTTTTATAAATTAAATGCAAAATAATGTTAGGAACTCTGTGAAATGTCTACATGGAAATTTGGGAGCTACACATACACTTATTTATAAGGAAGTTAGTAAAAATGGTCTGGCCTTCTGTATTATGTCTATTGTTGGGTCCAGTGACTTTCCAAGACCTTCTACAACCATGATGGCTAATATGATGGATGAGAAGCTACCATCTAGCTTCACCTTGTGTTCAATCATCGTAGAGAACAGAGATGTCATGATGGTAGACACATCAATCTACAAAGAAAAAAAAATGTTCCTGTTAATAACAGAAGATGCTGATTCTGAAAATCACTCCTCTTCTACCTGCAGATGTCAAGGTCTGATCCTGGAAATGATGTTGTAATTCACGTTTCTGGTGCCAGCACGCACATTGTTATTAATGCCTCTGCCCAGTATAGGTGAATCATAATATCAGTGACATTACAAATTACAATCTGTCAGGCCCTTCTACAGCTGGGAAATTTTAAGTTTAACTGAACACAGCTATGTTTCATTAACAAGATCATTTTATTTTTAACACCACAGCCAAGGCCTCTATGTAGCCTTCTGTATGGTTATTCTTGCTGTCATTTCCTAACAGTTAATTACCTTTAATAATAGTCTGGAATCCTGCTTCATGCACATTTGCATACAAGTCAACAACACAGGTATGTGTGACGACATGAATGCTTATCCCCCTCCAAGTGTATATAGAAACAAACAGTCATAGAAGATGGCATGCCTCTAAACATAAATACACAATCACACGCATGCACACACACACAAAATCTGTCATTTGAGGTTCTCATTTGTGATGTAGATGTCAATACTGGCTTCAGGATTGTGACTCCATGTAATCTTATAGTTGGTACATACCAAATCCATCTTCAGGATTAATCATACTTCTATCCTGAAGATGGAGATGATACATTTCTCCAAAACTTTGGTAACCATCTACAAGACCACATGGTGTCACAAGCCAGACCACAATGAACATTCAAATTACAACATTACTTCTAGACAGTCTGATCAAGGATTTTCTGTTGTTAAAGGAAACAAAGATTTATCATTGCAGCCACAAGCTCAGAAAATGTTTTCCATACCAGAATACACATAATATCATCATATGTTCTTCGCAATGTGCAATCAGTCATAATGCGTTCTTGCTATGCACTTTGTGCAAAGAATAAATAGAAACTTCCCATTCTTGAAAAAGCTGAATTCAATTAAAATGAATCTTCACATCATACTTCTCTAAGATCCACTTTAATACTATCCACCATCCAAACCCAGATTTCTAAAACCATCTCTTCTTGTAAGGTTTCCCCATGACTGCCACATACTTACCCACTACCTTGTCAATTTTATCACCCAAACACTGACAACAGAATTTATCAACACACTTTTCACAGAATGTGAGAAAATTATTAACAGTATTTCTACGCTGCTCATTAGTAAATCTCACCAAAGTCAGACACAGACACAAAGAATGTTTACATATGACTGAATCAAGTTAGCAACCATTATAATCACAAGTGACAAATGAACTCCTCTGGGATTACTTGCTTAACTGTTTACATACTAAATAAGAAGAAAAATACAGCACAGAACAGTGCACAATAATCAACTTAGAGTACATTCTGAATAGCATTTGAAACTTGCATGAAGAACAGTTCA
This sequence comes from Zootermopsis nevadensis, assembly GCF_977971745.1. Classification (NCBI taxonomy): domain Eukaryota; kingdom Metazoa; phylum Arthropoda; class Insecta; order Blattodea; family Termopsidae; genus Zootermopsis; species Zootermopsis nevadensis. The sequence continues at coordinate 12,579,118 of NW_028259192.1, read as the reverse complement.
TCAACAACCTACAGATCAGTCTTATCAGTCCACTTTAGCCAAAATATTAAGATTAACATTCTGAAAACCCAAAAGTGTAAGTCATGACTACTTCAGAGCGCTGCATACTTATGTACAACATGGGATCCCCATTTAGTATTCCTTAATTTAAGGTTTTACCTTATTTAGTGATAATTATTGTTCCAACATAATGATAGCATAAAATTTATCTTCACTGTTTTTCCATTTCAATTTTCCCAAATTTAGTATTTGAATCTGTTGCTTCCAAGAAGTATCCCACTGTTATTCACTGATTATGTCTGACACAATTATTTATGCAAATATAACAACAATGAAGGAAAATTATGAAACATAACATACTTGTTGTAATGTAACACTCCTGTTCAATGCAGAATTAATAATTTCACTCATTCTGCATTTGAAACTCTCTGGGTCTGCACACTGATGACTGGAATGATTTAGAAACAGTTCACCAACTTCTTTTCCCTGTAGTAAGAAGAAAAAGTAGTATTATGTCACATGGATTTTTGTGGAATTCATTATATCAAGTAAACACTCTACTACTTTCAAATGTCCAGGAAAGAACCATCAAGCAAACTGGCAGCCAAACCAAACATCAATCCTCCTTCCATTTTTACTTAACAATCCAGGATACAACACGAATTTATGGCTTACCCACTGGGCATACAGAGCCATAGCTTTAATTTCAAGGGTAAAGATGGACTTAGCTGCAGGAGAGGATACAGACTTACAACTAGGAGAAAAGAGGTCCACATGGAAACATACTTGGAGGCAGAGCTGTGGATCGAGTAACACGTCAGTGACAGTTGAAAGCTGAGTAAGTAAAATAAATGTAAAACAACACGTGAGTGTATGACTGAGATTATTTCACTGCGATTACATAAACATGAAGACAGACATGTATCATCTCATAAAACTCTAATACACATTATCATACTGTGCATAAAACATACAAATAAACCACTACTTACATCACCATTTGCGACAGCTTTAAACACTCCTTTAAGACACTGTTTTCCATGGTCATCAAGAGACGCAATGATTCCACAATCAAGAATCACTATGGTGACTGGGTATGTTACTGATTTTGAAATTAAACGACTCCAAAATTTCTGCTGCTTTACATCACTAGCATCCTTTTCTCTGACCAATATATTCCCAGGATGTAGATCACCATGCGCAAAGTTATCTTCAAACACCTGAAACAAATCTGATAAATTATTATACACGGAAATCGAACCAAAGTGGAAAAAGTTTTCTCTCGAATAAGAAGAGTATAAAGAATTCAAAATGTTAATTATAGAAACAGAGAACACAAACATGTATAAATAATTTCAAAAAATGCACACAAATTATAAAGAGGATGAATTACCAGAAAGAACCAGTATAGAAAAGAACCTTCAACTGGTAGACCACTGAGTGTGTGTTATACCGGTAACCAGACAAAACCGCACACGAAAATTGCGCACAGAAAGAAGCTCACTGTCATAAATGCTCACACAAAAATTACTCACACGGACAAATGCTCACACTGACAAATGCACACACTGATAAATGCTCACACGTACGAATGCTCACATGGACGAATGCCCATATTCACAATACTATAAGTAATCGGAAGCGTTAACTGGTTACCGTAGTAAACCGACGTTTCGGAATCAAATTCAATAAAATCTTCTCGGGCAATCAGCCGCGTTAACGTGGCTGATTGCCCCAAAATATGTTATTGATGCAGTATTATTATTGACATGACCAAAGAATATGTTTATGAACGAAATTATAATAAATGGAAAGTTCTGTAAAGTCAGCGTTTGCCGCGGTGGCTCACGTCAGCTGAATCAGTTTGTAACGGTCCAAATTACGTCTTCTGCTGAGGTAATTTCATCATACTATTTCGTTTTCTTATTATTTTATTAAGCTGAACTTCTTTTAAGGTTTCGTTTCAAAATTTTAACTTCTTGTACTGTGATGGATACTTCCATTTCATGGCATCTACCTAACTGTTTAAGACAAAGAATCAGAAACGTTAACTGGTTACCGTAGTAAACCGACGTTTCGGGAACAAACCCTGAAGATGGGGACAGAGTTTGTTCCTGAAACGTCGGTTTACTACGATAACAATCAGCTGCGTTAACTGGTTACCGTAGTACACCGACGTTTCGGGAACAAATTCAATAAAATATCTCGGTCAACAACCGCGTTAACCTTTATCTTACTAGCAGTCCTTGTCTGGGAAGTAAATTGTGTAGTCAGCACTACGAACATTCCCGGTGCGGATCTCAAAACTTGCAACATTGTAAGAAGACTTGGCTACGTCTTTTGGCCCATTTTAGGGGCTGCAAATAATGAAACACTTTCTCTAGCGTTTTGGCAAGGTCAGCCTGAGCTGTCAACCCGTAAACTATAACCATAAACAGCAATAAACATTGTTATTGTCAAGTGGGTTTCGGATTCATTTTCAGGCCCCTAATCAAAGCTTCTCACATATCCTCGGCATGATGGGTGAGAAATATTTTGTGCATCCACTGAAGTAGGGGAGATAAATTTTTCTGTGTGGTCATTAGTTCACGACTATGTCGAATCAGCTTCCAAAGAAGAAAGGAAAGTTACTAAGGCCTATTTAGGCAATTAAGATATTAACTGCATTTTTTAAAAAAACTCTATGTATTCTCTGTTCTATTCGAATAAATATTACTTTTATTTCGTCAATTTATCATGTTTACTTTAGATAACATTACAGTTTTCCGTAGAGCGTTCACAAATGTTTAAAAACCTGCCAAAAACTACCACTTTGCCATTTAAATCCCCGTCGTTTAAAGGTTAACTGGTTAAGGTAGTAAACCGACGTTTCGGGAAGATATTCAATAAAATTTTCTCGGGCAATCAGTCGCGTTAACTGGTTACCGTAGTAAAGCGGTTGATTGCAGGTGATTTTATTGAATTCATTCCCGAAACGTCTATTTACTACGGGAACCAGTTAACGCGGCTGATTGACCGAGAAAATTTTATTGATTGTACTCGCCGAGAAGTCTCAAATCCTAAATAAAATATTGATGTAAATGTTTGTAAGGGAAAGTAAAGGAAATAAAATGCTCTGGTTTTATTGCAACTAAATCGGTTTAATTTATTTATAAAAATTAATTATTTTTTGTTTGTACTACAAAGTGAACAGTCAACACTTTTAGGTTACTGTAAGTTAGCCAATCTCCGCAAGTATTTGAGTTTGTCTTCCACCCTCTCATATTCCTGCACAGAATTTGCAACCATGTCATGCAGTTCATCATACCTTCTCTTTTTCACCTCTAGACGACCTGCCTGTGCATTAGCCAGTGTCAATCTGTGGCAAGTGGCAAGTCCTTCAAACAAAAACCACATGCTGGGATCACTGCAGTGAAATAGGGAATTAAGGGCATTGTGAAATCCCTCACAGCAGTTTGTAGTTTTAGGTGACCGTTCAAGAGCTGCATCATGATGATTCCATATTCTTATTGGAAACTGGGGATCTCTACCTGCTGCACCCTCAATGTATGTGGAGAAGAAGTACGTGAGCACCTCATTATAATTATCTTCGTCTGGAAATGTGGCGGCAAGCTCATCAAAGACACTCCTCACATCATGGATTGGGACAAAGGTTAATGCAGCAAGAGACTTCAGCATGAGTTTTATATTTATATCACTTTCAAATTCAGTCTTCAAGCCAACATTGCTGATTTTCCTGATGAGAGACTGACACAGATGGAAATAGCACCCTTTGACCTCAGCTTGTGGAAAGGCAACTCTCACTGCATTCATGCAAGCTTTCTCAAAATCTACTAAAACCTTTTGAGGCACCAGATTTGGAACCAACAGCTTCATGATTTCAAACATTCTATTATATGTTTCTAAGTTCTTTTTCTGCAACAAAACGTAAATACATGGCGGATAAGTGTTACCCACCTTGGCATGCCACGTATATAGTTGATAAAACATGTTCAGAACTTTATCAAAGGTGCCATCTCCATAAATTGTATTTTATTCAATTCAAATAATAGTTCTCTATCACCTAAAACCAGAATTCTGTTGGGGTCGTCTACACCTGAATCGTGAAGTACCAGTTGACTGTACTTCTCAGGAATGCCGAAACTGATTGTTCTAGGATTAGGCAAATGGCCGTCTGTTCGGTGATTTAGAAGATTTCTTGCAAGGGATGATTGTTTGGGCATATGGGCCAGTACATCGTTACTCAGCCCTGACAATACATTCCCCATCACATTGCGAGGGGTAGCACTAACTACTCTCATGTCTTGCCTCATTTTGCTTTTGGCAATGTTGGCTTCTGCTTTTTGAGGACATGAATCATGACAATGTTCAGTTTGTGGTTGTACTATGTTGCCATCTTTTGTCTTCATAATTGAATGACACTTTACAAAGTGACACTGCCTGCATCTCCAAGTCAGCACTCCATTTGTAGTGCGAAAAGACAGATATTCAAAACCCAAGTAAGACAAAACTTTGTTGCCCTTCTGACTCCTTGAAAACTCCATTGTTGGCACTAAAAAAATTAATAAAACTATGATAATGTACATTTAAAAGACAAATCAATATAAATAGAAAATATAGAACAGGAAAGGTACTCACCGAAAAGTTGTAGCTAACCGCCTGGTCAGGAAACAGAACACTTCACGTCCAAAGTTTGTTGAAGAGTGTTAAAATTGACGCAATTCTGTAAACGTCTTGCCCCTGGTTCGAAACATTCAAAAGCAGCGGCAGCCATAAATGTCAAAGTGTGACACTTGGGACTACACCCAATTCACGACAATTTATTGCCCTTTAGTGTCAAAACCAAGACTTCCGGGAACCGAAGGTCCTCCCACGTCTTTGTCTTAAACAGTTAGGTAGATGCCATGAAATGGAAGTATCCATCACAGTATCACACTCCAAACAGTACAAGAAGTTAAAATTTTGAAACGAAACCTTAAAAGAAGTTCAGCTTAATAAAATAATAAAAAAACGAAATAGTATGATGAAATTACCTCAGCAGAAGATGTAATTTGGACCATTACAAACTGTTCATAAACATATCCTTTGGTCATGTCAATAATAATACTGCATCAATAAAATATTTTGGGGCAATCAGCCACGTTAACGCGGCTGATTGCCCGAGAAGATTTTATTGAATTTGTTCCCAAAACGTCGGTGTACTACGGTAACCAGTTAATGCAGCTGATTGTTATCGTAGTAAACCGACGTTTCAGGAACAAACTCTGTCCCCATCTTCAGGGTTTGTTCCCGAAACGTCGGTTTACTACGGTAACCAGTTAACGTTTCTGATTCTTTGTCTTAAACAGTTAGGTAGATGCCATGAAATGGAAGTATCCATCACAGTACAAGAAGTTAAAATTTTGAAACGAAACCTTAAAAGAAGTTCAGCTTAATAAAATAATAAGAAAACGAAATAGTATGATGAAATTACCTCAGCAGAAGACGTAATTTGGACCGTTACAAACTGATTCAGCTGACGTGAGCCACCGCGGCAAACGCTGACTTTACAGAACTTTCCATTTATTATAATTTCGTTCATAAACATATTCTTTGGTCATGTCAATAATAATACTGCATCAATAACATATTTTGGGGCAATCAGCCACGTTAACGCGGCTGATTGCCCGAGAAGATTTTATTGAATTTGATTCCGAAACGTCGGTTTACTACGGTAACCAGTTAACGCTTCCGATTACTTATAGTATTGTGAATATGGGCATTCGTCCATGTGAGCATTCGTACATGTGAGCATTTATCAGTGTGTGCATTTGTCAGTGTGAGCATTTTTGTGTGAGCATTTATGACAGTGAGCTTCTTTCTGTGTGCAATTTTCGTGTGCGGTTTTGTCATGGAACCGTGTTATACCACACTGGCAACAGTAATAATGGGATTTATGTGAAGCAAGATGCCATTAATATTTTATTCCTTTTTTGTGTAATTAACTAATGATAGCCACTTTTTCAGGCAAAATGTCAAAACAATGTCCAGCTTTCAAAAAGACAGCTTTTCTGCAATACATGAAGAAGAAAATAAATTTTGACCCACGGAAACCCATTCTGAAACTTACAAGTAAGCTACCGGTAAAATCTCATGACCAAAGTACAGACTGCATGGAGCTTCCTTCAAATCACTTCATTATATTGGTATCTCAGCTTACCATTTTAAATACTGTATTGATGCCAAGCTCAGCTAACCTGGCATTAACCAGACTGGAGGATCTTCCTGTTACATAATGCTGCAGAGGTTCACCCTCCTCATATGTTTCCACCAGAACATGCGGTCTTACAAGAGAACACAGTGGTTTCGGAAACCTCACCGACTCCACACCATCAAAGTTTTCAGCAAAGTGCTTAAGGTTGTGGGCCTCTACGCAAAAATCCACCTGTAAAAATTTTAAATTCATTGTACATGCATGTTCGGCCTCACTTATGCTTGCTTTAAATACTTGTGTGTATGGTAGCTTCTAATATTACAAGAGTGATTATGAATAGTAAAATCATTTAATTCTTAATTTGTTACACTACAATTAACAATGTAATCATTACACAACATTTGCACTAAAAATTACCCAAGACACATCTGCATCTCAAAAGTGAAGCTTCACTTATCATTTTAAATATTTTAGAAATAAAAACAAACCTGTGCTTCCATCAATTGTTTGAAGTCTTGTACACAGTCTACAAGACTGAGCCATTTCAAACTTGGCAAAATCCAGGTAACTGCTGATGCCACAACTTTCATAATGAAGAGATCTCGCCTTAGCATAAAAAGAAAACATCATTAAATTTTACTTCTGAGACAAAACATTATAACAAAAGGAAAATTCATCATGCAGAGATGGGACATGCATGTAATTGTTTCTCCTAATTCAAGCTGCAGTAAGTAAAATTAAATTTTGTCATGGAACCGTGTTATACCACACTGGCAACAGTAATAATGGGATTTATGTGAAGCAAGATGCCATTAATATTTTATTCCTTTTTTGTGTAATTAACTAATGATAGCCACTTTTTCAGGCAAAATGTCAAAACAATGTCCAGCTTTCAAAAAGACAGCTTTTCTGCAATACATGAAGAAGAAAATAAATTTTGACCCACGGAAACCCATTCTGAAACTTACAAGTAAGCTACCGGTAAAATCTCATGACCAAAGTACAGACTGCATGGAGCTTCCTTCAAATCACTTCATTATATTGGTATCTCAGCTTACCATTTTAAATACTGTATTGATGCCAAGCTCAGCTAACCTGGCATTAACCAGACTGGAGGATCTTCCTGTTACATAATGCTGCAGAGGTTCACCCTCCTCATATGTTTCCACCAGAACATGCGGTCTTACAAGAGAACACAGTGGTTTCGGAAACCTCACCGACTCCACACCATCAAAGTTTTCAGCAAAGTGCTTAAGGTTGTGGGCCTCTACGCAAAAATCCACCTGTAAAAATTTTAAATTCATTGTACATGCATGTTCGGCCTCACTTATGCTTGCTTTAAATACTTGTGTGTATGGTAGCTTCTAATATTACAAGAGTGATTATGAATAGTAAAATCATTTAATTCTTAATTTGTTACACTACAATTAACAATGTAATCATTACACAACATTTGCACTAAAAATTACCCAAGACACATCTGCATCTCAAAAGTGAAGCTTCACTTATCATTTTAAATATTTTAGAAATAAAAACAAACCTGTGCTTCCATCAATTGTTTGAAGTCTTGTACACAGTCTACAAGACTGAGCCATTTCAAACTTGGCAAAATCCAGGTAACTGCTGATGCCACAACTTTCATAATGAAGAGATCTCGCCTTAGCATAAAAAGAAAACATCATTAAATTTTACTTCTGAGACAAAACATTATAACAAAAGGAAAATTCATCATGCAGAGATGGGACATGCATGTAATTGTTTCTCCTAATTCAAGCTGCAGTAAGTAAAATTAAATTTGATACTTTTAACCTACTCCCCATCTTTCTCAATGCTTAATTATGTTCATTATAATTTTCTCTGATGAAGATAACTATAGAATTCTAGGATCTGGTGGTCTTGGGGTAAGATAATGGACTTTGTTTAGAGGATTTCTGATTCAATTCCCAATCAGACGTGCATGCATTTTTCTGCTCAAAGACTCGAGCATTCACTTCTGCCAATGACAAAAAATTTGGTAAGTGGAGTATGCCAAGCCCACCTTCAAATGAAGGTTCCCTGGGATAACAGAATCTGCCCTAAGGGCACCCCCACCACAAAAATAGACAAATAGACTCTAGATTTGTCTAGTCAACAGAAGCTAGGAAAGACTACCCTGGGAGCATTACAAACCAACTAACCTAAACAGAAGTATTCTGCTAAATCATTTCATTCTATGCAGCAGAGTCCCTGAGAACATGACAATGGCTCAAATGATCAAGAAATTATTTGCCTTTTATTAAACTCAGGTCATCAAATTCCCCATGTGGTTATATTCTAATACACTGGATGATGAAGACGGACTTGAATAACAGTTTCTAGCTTTGTGTTTAGGTGGCATTCCACCAATACTACAGCATCTTCTACAGGAAATGGCACCTCAGACTGTCATAACCACCCATAGATCACTCATATATGATATATGAGGCTGCACTTATTTTGCCATCATGGTTAAATAATGTGATCTGTTACCAGAACTTGCCTCAAAAGTGCCTCCATCCTAGGATGACGAACTTTCACAGCCACTGGAATTAATTCTATGAAAACAAGAAATACAAATTTATTTGTATATTCTCAGCAACTTCTAACTTGACTTTACATACTGATACCATTTAGTTGCAGGAAAACTTACAACACTGGTCACATTTGTATGACAAACATTTCATTTACTTATTTATTCAAATTAAAAATATGAAGTACCAAATTCTGTACACAAATTTCTGTAAACATACACAAGTTGTGCTAAGTTTTCTTATGCCAAGCGACTAATGGTGGGTCCCCTGCAGAAAAAGGGTGGCTCCAGTTCTAGCAAAAAATTTTGTTTTACATGTTTACACACAAGACAAAGAAAAACAATCTACTGGTGGAAGAACAGCATGGCCCAAGTCATTGGTAAAAAAGTTAGAGTGAAATTTTGTTAAACGAGAACCATATCCTTTGCAACGTCACAAGTTTTAAAGTTCTGTTGCTTGCTCTGCAGTGCCATGTCCATTGTAAACCAACAATACCTTGCATAAAATGTAGCTCATACCTTTCTTTGTCAAATTTTCCCACTCATCCAGTTCCAGCTCCATTGCGAGCCTTTCTGAAACCTCATCCAACTTTTTAGCTCTGATTTCCAACAATTTCCCTACACCAAGCACTTCCAACCCTGGAAACAATAATGCCAGTTTTAGCATGGTAAGCTGACTGTGTGTACCGGATAGATGTCAGAAACACCTTTTATACTTAAACCTCCTATTAAAAAAATAAACAACAGAACATTACATAATCACAAGTATTGGTGGAATTCATAAAACCTGCTTTCCTACTGCACAGATTTCTAGCCATACAGCCTGCTTGTTATTAATGTTAGGTATAATTAATGTAAGCTTATAATCTAGCAAGGAAATACAATGTAATCATGAGATAGCATTCTAGGCTTTTACTCAGATGGCTGTACAATGAATTCCTCTCAGATCATATTTCTATATTGGTTTTCAACCTAAACTTGTTCTAGAACATTACTAATATTATTAGGTTCTATTAGTATTTAATATTAATTTTGGGAAGAACTTGTTACTTATACACAAAGTCTGTTAAACTTGTTGGATGGAACTACAATGTTTCACACCACTGTTATACTTGGAACCACTGACTTACAAAAAAAATTTATGCACAATTTGTAGGTATGTTTATGACCATTTTCTCACAGGCATGAAACTTCTCACATTCTACAAAAATGTTACCTTCATAACAGCAGAATTTTTTCATTACTATAGACATGTCAAGTACTATACGTGAAAAAAACAATTATTATATATTATTTGTCCATCTTTTACACAGTGGGGTTCACATGTACAACTACACTCTCTCACTCACACTTACAATGACTACATGTTTCGGGTGTATACACCCATCAACTTGGTGCATTACCTTCAACAAAGAGAGAATCTGCATAATCCTCATTACAGGGACCAATTCCATCATAAGCAGTTAGTGCCTCTGGATCAATCCATGCTTTGTATACCTGGAGAAAATCAAATAAAAATTGTCATCAACAGTATAATAATAATTATATAAAACTGTAATTTGTTCTTCCTCAGCAATTACCTAAATGACAATTTACCACATTCAACTTTACTTCTGAGAATCATTCATACAACAAGTCTCTATTCAGGAAAATAAATCTATTTTCACCAAACAATCATGCCATTAAAACATTTCATGTTTCCCAAACCTCTCCCTACCACGTTTAAATGCACCACGTAATACAAATAGATAAATGCAACAGTTCTAGCTGCACATTTAATCATTTTGGGGGAAAAATTTATAGCATCTGTTCATAAGAGCTAGTTTACTAATAGCTTAAAAGGTAGCCAAAATGTTTCTTGATCTGTTCAGTATGTACTATAAGGAAGGTGGAGGGAATTTTTAATTCTGACCAACAAATAGTTGCAACCATATAAAACATCATGCCAAGATATTCAGAGTTTTGCTATAGCAATAGAAGTGTTACTGATCTGATCAGATCCTGGAAACTAGCACAGCACAGCCAAACTAAAATGTACAACCAAACTTATTATTGAGAAATTCTGGTTATCACAGTGGCAAGTATAAAGATGACTGTCTTCAGGGTTGGTGCGCCATGTAGTATGGCAGAAGGTTATTGATATTTCAGAGGAGCTTACCACCAGGTGCTCATCACCCTGATGAAGAAGGCAGCAAACACTTTTGAAACACTAGTAAAATCTACCAGAATACACGGAGCAACAAACTGGAAGACAGCCATCTTCAAACCTTCAACAACTAATAAATGATGGAATATGGATATTACTGGGGCTCTGAAATGGAAAGAAAATAAGTCAGCCAACATAAATTGGAAGGGGAGAGGGGTATTTACCTGAGCACAGCAGCCAGAACCAACTGGTTCCTTGTTATCAAACTTGACAAATATGGACTTCCAGTGAGGCCCAAAAGCCCTTTCTAAAGACCTCTTTGTATAATACCATGAATGAGCTGATGTTCTTCTCTGGAGCTTTGCCAAACAACAGCACAGCTCTTCTGTAAACAAATCTTTCCTAGTTGAGGCCCACTGACCCAGCTTCACAAATATTGGGCCAGAAAGCTCCAAATCTATACAAAGAGAGCAGTCTTTCAAATATCCTTTTCCACTATAAACAAAATAAAAGAATGTGTATCATGTTAATTGTGTGGAAATAATTTTTCAATTCTTTTCTAAGTACCTAAAAACAGATACAACTGTTTGTAACATCAAAGAAACTCTGTTTTTGTTACACAACATATTCCTACATTGTCATTCATATAAATCATATTTCTTATGCATTCTGTGCACAAAGTGCAAAGAATGAACACATAAAGGCGAGATCATGTTTGTCAGTCTGCACGTTTCATCTCCAAAACTACTTATGACAAATGTGACTATGCATATGCATACACAGTATTTGTACAATGATGGAAATTAACATGACTCATGCATAACAGTTGAATGGTGCAACTTTTATGTTTCATAGGTTACAAGCATTTCAGTTTCTTTAAAAGTATGTGATATGTGCTAATGTGTTCAGTTATGTTCTTAGATTAGCAGTAGTTCAGTTCATAGAACTTTTGTCACATAAAAAAATGTGTCAGGGAAGATACTTCAATTGCTATATTATAGTTTGTATATGATTTTATGCTGATTACTATTTCATAAAGTTATTTTTAAGTGTGTATAATGATGGTTTCATGTGATTTTCTAGCTTCTCTTTTAAGTGTGAGAGATCAGTGTCTTGGTAACATTTCACAATTTAGTGCACCTGGAGTGGTGATGCATACATATTTTGCAGTGAAGAGGTAAGTGGGGTTACAAGAGCTGGAAAATTGTGTTGGAAGGTTTCAATAAACATATCCTAAAAACCAAAGGAAGGTAATGGCATCCAGTGTAATTTGTAGTAAAAAACATCACCAGAACTTTCACATACCAGACAAGTTTAAAGATCAGTTAAATTAAATAAATTCTTACCAAAACGCAGTAATTTATACCACGAATTCTTCAAACGTACATTGATCAGTGTCATAGGATACAGAAGCACCAGGGGCAAAAACACACAGGTTAACTGAACAACCCTAAACAATACTTGACACATGTCTAAAATCTTCCACAGAACCCACATGATGTATTGTAGGGTTCCTCTTATGTGCGTTTTGGTAATTGCAGGAATGTGCTCTAACGTTTTCTGTACTGACAGATTCCTAGTACCGTTTCTCACGAGCTCAGCACTATTCGACAGTATCAATGTGGAATTTGATGCAAAGTAAAATTGCCGTATTGTTGAACAAATCCATGTAAATTTTAATGAATCTCTTGTATTAACTTTTAACCTAACAATTCTTAAATTCGAACTTCCGTAATGGTTCTTCTGTATATTCAATGTCAAAGCCCTTATAATTCTTCTGATGTTACAACAATAAAGTTCTGAGATAAACATGTTTGAATGCATTTCTATGGTGTTTTTATGACCAAACAAACGCCACTACACATTAGCACGCCCAGCATCACGCTTCGAAAAGTACTTGATACTGCTATTTTAATGTTTACTTATTGCAAGGCTAACCAAACTGATATAATGTAGCAGAAGAATGGCCGTTTCATCTCTTTGTATAGAATAAACGAGAGATGTCCAACACATTCGTAGTTCACCTAGAAAGGAAAACCTAGTAGATGAGAATATTTACATACCATTAGAAGCAAGGAGACGTAAATCCACGAGTCATAGCAAATGCCTGCTTCAGTTTGAGAGATGCCAATCAACGTGCAAAGACATCTACAAAGTCAAAACAACACAATTACATGCTTCACCACTGCCCATCGTTCAACCAAATGACAACTGTGTGATTCGGCAACCCCCCAAATTCTCAGAGCATTGCATGATTTAACTACGTTTACAGCTTCTGAACGGTTAATTTATCATATTGCTTAAGCCTTCTTTAACGCGTCACTCGTGCCAACTCAATTGTATAAGTTGGCAACGTATGTAAATATTGCGCTATCTATCCGAGCGGAATAACCTTGTGTACAGATAGCAGTTAGTAAAATGGTAATTACCCACACACAAATGGTTAATTTTAAAAATCTGGTCGTCTTCTAGGATATTATGCTGTGTAGTATGACTGACCAATATTAAAGAGGTGCTTACTGCCTCCATTGGGGTAATGCCCTGATTAGGGAGGCAGTACCACTGAAACACCAATTTTCATCTTCAAATTCCATTATTTTAGGAGAGTGGTGGGAAAAAGTGCAGCATAATAATTACATAACAATATAACTTACATCACTAATTTGAAGTCACCAAAAAACAAAAACAATGTAGCAATGCTTCTACATTTATTCATATAACACATAGCTGAGCACAAGTAAATTTAAACATATATATATATATATTGATGGGAAGTAGCAGTAATAATATTCAATAAAGGACAAGGCATATGGGCTAACAAGTTCAAAGGTAAATGACACAATCTTGGAAACTATATGCCACAGCATAACATGTCACCAACTCAATCCTATGTGATTGTATGTCATATCAATTCAGGAAATAAACACCATTAAATGCTGTATCAGGATAGAAAATACAGAATTAAAGTAAAAGACTCGTAACTGCTTAAATCAAATCTTAAATATTGCAATACATTTTTTCTAACATGATATACCAAACATTTCTATTAACCTTCAAATGCCATGAAAAACAAGGTGAATTAAATGTTTTTAAATCTTACATCCATTCACCTTATTACAATCACTTCTCCTTTTATAAACTTCAGTTTGGAACAGTTAAAGAACTGTACTTCTTCATTTATGCCTGAATCATTTTGGTTTTATCTGAAAAGCAGTTACACTGTCTCTAACAGGCAATGTATTATTGATGGATAGTTTTGAAGACAAACATTAACATAATACTATACACAATTATATAAACATCTAACATGAATAAATGTTCACAATTCTTATCACCTGGGAGTTAAACCCTCTTATGGAAAATTATCTCTTCATTTACATGTTTATCTGGAACATATCTACTGTGTAAATTAAGAAATTATTTTCCTTCTTAAGTTTACAATGCCCCCAAAAATGTTGACTGTACCCCAAAGTATTACATGGGTTCCATTAAATGGAAACTTTCCATACAATCAAATAACCACTGGACTGATAAAGATTTGATATGGGTCATATTATATTTCAGTTTGGGTTCATCTTTGCCTGTCCTGTAAATAACATAATGTGAACATTTTGCTAATGAACTGCTCCGTGAAGCATGGTATGGAACAGTACATTCCTTGGGTGGAATACTTTCTGGGTCTGGTTCCCTTGTTAACACCACTCCATTTCCACTTTGGATTAATTTCACAACATCTGTTTTGCTTAGCTTGATACTGTCAAACATATATGTAGCTCCAACACCAGCCAAGTAAATATGACATCCATTGAAGATACCTGGAAGCTGAAACAGTTTCTCTGTTGTCATCAAAAAAGTATTGTAAATAATAAATGTTGTAAAATACGTATGCTTCTTCACCAAGATAATAAACTATTTATTCAGTTTCACAAGGATAATTCCTCTGCCCCCGTCTGGGATAGAGGACTAAAAAATGTAAATTCCAAGGCTGCCATTAACAACAAAGACATCCAATGTAGCAAGCCTCCAATGATATTGATATTAATGAAGGCTACAGTTATATACTGATAGCTTTGCCTGCAATAAAAATAAACTTTTTGAACAAACATGCTTTTGCAAGCTATATCAATTAAACACTTTTTAAAAAATCCCTTTGGTTATGAAAATATAGGAACTAGCAACATATAGTAACTGAGGCTAGTACAACCAGGGGCCTTACAGATAGGCTTTCTGACCTCTTTCCAACCATTTTATCTGAAGACAGAAGTAGAATCCAGCTCCTGAAATGTTGCAATTTTATAATCTATAATTTAGATGATGGACAAAATACAAGAAAACAATTTTACCAATTATAATACACTATCATCGATACCTTTAGGCCCCATCAAAGAGATTTATTTGGACATGAAACCTCAATAAAGCAGTTGTGGACATAAATGGCTTTATGCATATATCTTAATAAGGTACCCTAGCAACAAGAACAGACAGGATTAGAGGAAGGGAAATGGGGGAGACAGGAACATTTTATATTAAACACACTTAAGGTTTAATTATGAAATAATAACCTGCTTATCTGCATTCATCCTTCCCCTCTTTGGAGCTTCACTATTAGGAAAATGACTTGTTCCTTTCACTTCAAACTCTTGTGGGTGTATCAACTCATTCATTTTCAAACATACATCCAACCCTGTAAACAAGCAGTTCTGCTATTTAAGACAATAGAACGAAAGTACTGGCAGAAACAAATCAATTAAAAGCAAGAACTTCGACTAGAACCATTAAATTTATGAAAAGAGTTACAAAAGCCGACACTTCAAGTGTCTCATGGAAGAAAATGTCTTATAATGCAACACTGTGAGGTGAGTTAGTCACAGGCATGCAATTCATTGTATAATGGAAGCTTAGTTATTTATGGATTATAATAATATGCATCTCTAGGGGAGACCTGAACAAGCAAAATAACCTGGTTTTTTCTTATTTTCCTGATTTGTCTTCATTTAAATCAATTTCAATTAAATCCTCTAAATGTCACATAAAATCACAATAGACTTGTGAGCATTATGAGCAGATTACATAACTTTCATACTAAACCCAAGAAATACTTGTATAAAAATGTGACCTATGGCTCTCCAAAAGATTACATTTATAACCCACTAAGATTGCAATTCCTTATGCCCTTTTTGTGTGAAACTTTATTTCACTGATACTTCCCACATGGCCCCATATTCCTTGCAATATACGTCAGTGAAGCCTGCTCCTCTGTGGGGACAAACCAATTTTTCTTTCAGAAATTACCTCTCAAAATGAATGTAATTAACCAAAGATGAACATTTCTGTGTCAATATACTGACCATTGGTCCTTAAAAGGTTGACCCTTACCCAAAGAAATTTTACACCTGCATCTCAGTGTCACTTCATTATAACATACAGGAAGCATTCAGGCAATGCTTAGGTGAAAGATGAGTCATCAGATTCATGCACTCACAACTTTACCCTTTGAACAGAAAGCTATCTCATCCTTCAAAGTTAATGACAAGAAAGTACAATTCCTCACAACTTTAACATGCTTTATAAATTTTACAGACATTTTATAAACAGGAAAATCACTCACATTTGCAATTCACAATCCATTTACCCTGAAGAATTCCCTGAATAATGTCAGTGTCTGCAGAACACACATTGTTTGGATCTGTTGGCACTATAATGTGAGTTACTTCAGACCTGAATAAACACCAAAATTCTGAATGTAAAAGTACATTTTGACATAATCTCTTCAGCTCATAGCAATTATAAGGGCAAGACAAGTAACAGCAAGATCTAGGAAGAACTTCAATGCCTATTTTTCTTCAAATGATTTCATTCATGTACAGAATGTACCATTTAAAACACAAACCAAAAATAATAGTACACTATTGTACAAAAATAAAATCATAAGCAGGTTCACCCCTATATAATACTCTCTCCCACCCCCACCACCACACTTCAACCAACATCACCCTGGTTTCTAGGTCTACATCGCTGCTCATACCACTTGCACAAAAGCTCTGCAGGTGTGAAGAAAGTACAGTGAAACCTCTATCCATCGGTCCCGGAACTATCGTTTTCCCGGATGCATCGTCCGTTTTGTTCGGTCCCGAATACATCCCATATAAAATAATGTTACATTTTCCCGCTTCTATCGTTCCTCGAACTATCGTTTTATCGCATCGATCGTTCAAAAATCTCAGTCCCGGCCCACAATTTTCCCGCAATGATCGTTTCTGAGAATTTAAAATGCTGGGTTTTGAGATAAATTAATACCGAAAGACGCACAATGTTTTTGGAATATACAGTAGTGGTAACCTGTTATGTCGCCCAACCAGCACAGAGGTGCAGAGGTGATAGTTGGATCGAATGGCGGTGCTCATTGTCAGAAATTTTACGAGTTTATTTAGGGTGCACTCATATTTCGTTCCAGCGATGCCAGATGGCATGTGCAGTGTGAATTTCTTCACAAATGCTTTTATTACAAGTACAAAGGAAAGGCTGGCGACACTTTTCATTCTTCTGGTTCATCTCGTTTCCAATGGTTCAGGGTCTTCTACAGCTACGTTTCGTTGAGTTCGGCAGTAATAGTATTTCCATTCTTCCTGTTATGGTCCGCGAAGGCCGGCGGGAGTGGTGAGGAAGACGGCGAATGCGAGCCCGAAGCTGTGCCGAGTTTTGCCGAAGCATTGGCAAACGTGAAGTCGTTCTTTTATGCGCGTAATATTAGTGAACGTGACGAGGAAAACATTCTGAACGTGGAAAGGGCTCTGTTTGGCCCAAAACGTAAAGTTTCGACAAACCAGTTGTCCATAAAAGACTTTTTTGGTAAAAAGAAGTAACTTTGAAAGAGAAACATTGTTTTTTTTAAAATTTTTAATGCTTTCCCGCATCTATCGTTTTCCCGTATCCATCGTTTTATTTTCCCACCCCCGCCGAAAACGATGCATCGAGGTTTCACTGTATATTCACAACCAGAATGTGTTTATTCTCAAACATTACTTTGCATCAAAATAATTTCCTGCTGTTTGTGAAACATTTAGCAATGTGTATTCTGACAAGTACCAAATACAATGAAGCACTGACTGGTAACAAAATTCTGGGACTCAGAAGAAGTGTGTTCTGTTGCAAGTGTTCAGGTGAAATTACAGCCATACCGATTTCAATCAATGCTTCCGCTGCAACAATGGAATATGGCTGCAAGAATTAAATTCTGCCATTGGTTTTGTTCTTTGTATGTGATGGAATTCATGTATAGTAGTTTGGATTGTGTTTAAAATGAAACACGCTGCATCTATGGGCCACTAGTTTAGACTTCTGCTGCATGAAAGTTATCACATATACTTTCAAAGTTTTTCACTGATGATCTATTCCTGCCTTCACTCTCCCCCCCCCCTCCCCACTGCAACTACAAACACAAATAGGCTATGTCTTTATTATTTTTATTGTCTTTAGTTTTTTTTTCCTCTGGCTCATTTCCACACAGCTATCACAGAGTTTACAAGACCATGAATGATTGTGAAAGATGTACTGACAGAAAAATCATTTGAAAATGCTGTGATTTGAACTTCATATTTTCTGGCTATGTTCATACCAGGGAGAGTTTTACTGCTAAACAGCATATGCAAATTTTGAAACATTTATCAATAAATTTAAATCAATATTTTCTTAAAATACTGTTGTCACACTTTAATATTAATTATTAACACACATCAATGTAGGGAGGAAAGTAATCAATTTTTTTTAATAAAGAACAGAGAAATAGTTAAAGTTAACAGTACTAACTTCTTGGGAGTTGTGATTGATTGCTCCCTGAGTTGGAAATACATATTGAAAGAATGTGTAGTAGAATTAGCCGTAACCTATTTATAATTAATAGACTCTCTAAAATACTTAATCTAAATGAAAGAAGAATGTTGTATTATGGTTTAATTTATCTCTTTTTGTCTTATGGAATCATCGTATGGGGACAGAGTGCTAAAGTACTCACTCGACGAATTTTTACTCTTCAAAAAAGGGCAGTAAGGTACACAGCAGGTTTAAAACCAATTGAATCGTGTAGAAATAGTTTTAGGCATTTAAAGATATTAACAGTATACTAGTTATACATTCAAGAAACCATTTTATATGCATAAGAAAAGTGTCTGCACTGTAAAGAAACAAGTACATACATATAACAAGAAATAATAATGACTATCATAAATATGTACATAAGTTAGAACTTTATAATAGTAAACCGTCAGTAGCAGGTTGTTTCTTCTACTAACAAACTGCCTTCCATAATAAAACAAATAAGAAATAACAATCAGTTTAAGAAGGAATTGAAGGACTTTCTTATTAAGGGTTGTTACTATTCACTAGAAGACTATCTTAATGAATAATTTTCGAATATTGGCTACTGATAATCTAATGTGTATAATGCTACATCTCCAATGGGATTATATCATAATCATTATTGTATTTTGATAATGTATAATATAGATTGACATATCCTATATCAATGTATTTTTGATCTACAGGAAATAAAGTATTATTATTATTTTGTCATATGTGATGTGGATCATTACTTCATAACATGTTTAACTGGAGATTAAACATGAAGAGTCTGAAAACATCTACCATATTATATCTAAGATATGATTAATATGATTACAACAAAATACAAACACTACTTACGAATAAGTCTGCACCATCTTGAGTTTCAACTGCTGTATCAAAGTCATGAGCTGTTTATGCTGTTGCTTATTGAGGCCACAACCAAAAACAATTATCTGACAAGGATCTAGACTTGGAATTTTCATTTCAATCAATGGTTTCATAATTGAAATACTTGCTCCTGAATTCAAAGCTGTCTCCATATCCTCAGTCTTGGAAATATCCCTGTCACCAGATTTCATATAAAAATAAGAGTATTACATGAAACTGAAAATAAAAATGTCCATATGGATGAACATTTGTACACCAAAGAATATGTGCACAAAAACAGTGCAACATATTAAAGAAATTACACTGTCAGAAATTGTGACATTAAGTTGAATTCTGTGAGTCTTAACAAATTTCTGTTGAAGAAGAGTTGAATGCAACTGTCACTTCCCATCTCCTAGCAAGAACCTCATGACTCACCATCAAATACAAGATTTTTCAGATACAAACTGCTCCATAAAAACAATAAAATCAATGTTCCATACGAGGTGCTTCAAATGATATCCCCGTACATGCACACACTCTATACCAGTGGTATTCAACCTTTTTTGTTTGCGTACCCCCAAATATAATTTCTCTTCAACTTTGTACCCCCAAAGCTGTTGGTGTATAATTCAAGTTATACATAGTATATAATCTACATCTAAAATAAATTACATTACTGATTATTCGGTGTTTATCACAAAATAATATATATATTTTAAATTTCACGTACCCCCTAAGATGTCTTTGCGTACCCCAGGTTGAATACCACTGCTCTATACCATTTAAACAGACTGAAATTCATCCAAAAATTTCTTCCTGAGGAACTTCCAAATTTTTATCAGAAAAAAGTCAAATGAGAGTCAACTTCATCAGCATGTACTGATTATAAAAACTAGTAGCATAAATGAATCCTGCTAACAATCATCTGACTGCAAAGCACGAACTACAGTTACCTTGTATCACCAAAGTTTAAGCAGCTTTGTTACCTTGGCTGCTGACGATTTTGAGATACTGGTCTACTCTGCAAGATGTCAGTGATTTTGGCTTTAGCATTATGTAGGCATCTTGTCCAGAAATGACCCAGTAGACCTGGTTTGTGGACACTTTCTAGCAGACCACATTTCACATACAATTCACATAGAAAAACTTGCTTTTCAACAGTATATCAAACAACATCCAAACATGTAAGAATAACCAGTACTTAAAACAATGTCAGACACAGCTGCACTGGCAGTAAGTGACCTTTATGATAAATCATGTTGCCACTACTGGAAAGCAGGAAGTGAGAATTACATTCAATTTCATCAGTGGAAGTACTGTATTTGGAGATTAAAATAACTTTTTGATGCAAATTTGTATGCATGACAGTTGGCTACACTTAATATAAATACAGGTACAATACATCTGTGCATACGCTCATATGCTGGACAGATATACAAATGTAATAATCACGTACTTTGGTGTCCTCCCTTTGACATCACAGGCATCAGGATCAGCACCATACATTAGTAACAGTTTTACTGCTTCCAATTTGTTGTTCAGTACCGCTTCATGAAGAGGTGTAATATTGTCACAGCCAGGCACATTCACCATTGCACCATATTTCAGCAGAAGCTCTGTGATACCAATAAAACCATAATGCACAGCATCCAGCTAAAATAACAACAACATTGTATTTGTAATGGTTATCTGATTTGTTACTTACATCACTTTTTTACTGTGCCATCTAAATGTAAATCATAAAATTAGTACCATACTTAGCTTCTTAATTTGGTTAAGTCTAGAACCATATAGAAATTAATTTAGGATCTTACTGCTTAGTTTGGAGTTACATGGGTTGCCAGCTGTACTTTAATGATTTAGTGGTATACTAGTGTGATGTACAGTCCACAGGAACACATGTAAGCTATGACACATGGAAACACCAAATGCTTTTTTCAACAGTTGATAAGTCTTGGTCGTAATATTTCTCATCTTCTCACAAAATGTAATGCACACATATTTTCTGTAACCTCATTTTCATTAAACTGACATGACAAAAACACTCAGACATTAAATGGTAAGCAGAATTAACTTACAGTGGAATGAGCAGTAAACATTCCTGGACATGCAATTAACATGCCAGAACAGTTTCTGACAGCTGTTCCCCCATCCAGTGCAATTAATCTGACACATGGATTTAGTTTAGATACCTTGTACATACAAATTTTGTATGATCTCTCTCCAAAAAGTATTTCACAACCCTACTTTCAATGGTTTATTAGACATTGCTACAGAAAGAGAAAGCTAATAAAAAATTTCTGTGGTCACTATTTTGTAATTTTATACTGTATAACAAATCATTAATAGTTGCATATTACTGAAACAGCTATTATTACATATTTTAATATCCTACATTGAATGATGCTGTTACTTCCATCTGAGAAGACTGCACTGATGCCATATTGATATTATTAACGCCAGGGAATTAATATGGGGTGGTCTCTAATAGCATGATGTCGAAAGTCTTATGAAAATCCATATTATTCAAAATTATTCATGGAACAGACAGAAATACACATGGACATATCATAAGCCCATCCTGAATTATAAATGAGGAATGTAAAATAAAAGTCACATTTGTCTCCTCTTTTTAAGGATGCCAGACAGCCCATAAGCATTAAACAAAGATAATCACATAAAACTGGACATCACTGTATTGATAAATACAGTAAGAAAGGTGTATACACTCATATATATTAGAGTATGGAAGAATGTAAAAAGAACCTTACTAGAGGTGTCCAACCAGCATAGTCCTTGGTGTTAGGATTTGCTCCATCTAAAAGAAGAGCTTTCACTTCCTCAACTTTACCCTACAAATAAGAAGCAATGGTAAAGAAAAATTATACTTAAATGCCAGGAGTCAAACCCATAATAGCCAAAAACCATTGGTGGTAGTAGAATACTAAATTGGAACTTACAGAAACAGGTGTGAAGGTGTGGACTGGGTTCAGGTGGCTCTGGACAGGGTTCAGTAGTGGGGTTTTATGATAATGGTGACAAACCATTTGGTACCATAAAGGAATAGTACACAAACCCACCTCTGCCAGCTGAATTCAGTTGACACCTTACAGCACATTCCTTAACATTTCATGTAGCACAGAATGATTCAAATTTCTCTTCCCTAAGGCCAAGATGTTATCCTGTTGGAACCAATTGCCAAGAAACCCTTCCTGGTACTATTTTGTAAAAACAGTAACCAATTTTCATTGCCTTTAAGAAAACTTATTATTCAGAATGACATAATACCACACTATATGATCAAATATAAATTTTATGCTATGACTAATAATTACACCACAATAAAACCAACCTTTAGGCAAGCAACATGCAGTTGTGTTTCTCCTTTTACATTCCGTTTATATATGCCTTTTGCAGCAGAATTTCTAAACACTCGAGATTTCCTCACAACTGTGATGGTTGAAGATTTCTGAGTATCAGATATGCAAGGCTCTTGACCTTTGTTGCGCCTTCCTTTCTTTCTCATTGGTTCTTCTCCTGTTAAACTGCTTCTATCAGGAAATATATCTGCAGTTCTATAAGAAACCTTAATATCCTCTTTATTATCTGAACACTTTCCAGAGCCATTCTTAACTTCTGATTCTTTGGCATGAACTTTATCACCACATACAGCCTTTTTATCATCCAAACAATCAATACTGCTGCAGACAAGAAAATGCAATGTTGTTAAAGATCTAACAACTAACTATTATTAAAAGTTGCTTAATACTATGCTTCACTGCATTCTTGAATGTGCCATGATTACTGAACAGCTTTAGCTTTACAAAATTATCACAAAGGACAATTCAATTTTGTCCTTCCAGGAGGCCCACTGTAAAACCAAACACTGCATTTGCAACAGGTGACTGACAAAAATTAATGACAAAGCTTTGAAATGGAGACCTGGATCCAACTGGTCATGTAACTGTTCCATCTATTTTGACTTGTCTGATCATGCCACATCACTACTGAAATGAATTTTTTTTAACTGCTGTTAAATTAGTGACTGTGATAGGTCCCAGAAAAGAGAAAAGTGTATGTGACTACTCATTTCATGATACACGGATTTCACCACAAACTTTGTAAATGACCATGTCAAATGGTCAGACCACTGACAGGTAAATAACAAGGACTAAAAGAAAATAATTTTGACCATGAACAATGTGCAAACTATACTCTGGAAGTTGACAGTTATTAGGTAAAGCAGAAATCTGAGAATGTGCAAAGGCAAAGCCATCTGTTTTGAAATGGAGGATGAGGCCTTCTTTCACTTTCAACAGTAAGGGCAACAATTTAAAATTTCATCACAGACATGTGTCTGTATGACAACTGCAAGCTTGTAGATTATGTTTTTATGGGATGTGGTACCATGCAATGTTGTAGGTGATTACCAACATTTTGGAAAAACATACCGATTGCCTCGACTTTCAAGGTATAAGCGGGCCAAGACGTGAATATGGATTTCCTGTATATTGGGACAGTGGCAAATGGGAACGGCGAAAGAAAAAGAAGGGTTATGGAAACAGATGGCCAAAGAGGATGGAGCACCCCTTGCAAGTGCATGACAGTGTAACTAGGACAAACCACACATTCAAAATTCAGACCAGGGTCAAAGAAGAAGTAGCAAATCCATCTTTATAATATGCAGGAGTCAGATGTGGTAGAACATAGTATAAATCTGAACCATCACATCCAGCTGCTGACAAAAAATGCATACACATGGACTACACCATTAGGGACATAACATCCCTCAAATATTAACATGGATGATGGTTTCTCACTGAGCAGGTCATAAGAAAACTTTAATTCCCACTCTGAAGGGAAGAAAGGCAGACACATCAAGGACACAGCATGCACTTCCACTCGACCTTCCCGTGGCCATAATCTTCATAAAAGCCTCCTATCGAAGTTCTCCCTTTAAGAACTTTTTGAAATTTCCTCTTTTCAGGGTCTTTTAGTCACCCTTCTACCTTTTATAACTATTTCCTCAGACCACCACCTTCTTTAGACCTTTTACTTTTATCCACAGTGACCACTACCCTTTACCCTCCTTTCTGTTTCATAAATTATTTTCACTCACCTTCACTCCGTCCATTGGTTCTTATAGTGCCATCCTGGAAGGAGCCCTTTTCCGGGCCTATGAATCAGCATTCTTCCTTTTATCACCATTCCCAATGGCCCTCCCTTCATCCATGTATCTCTTCCCCCATTTCTACTGGCCACCCATCCCTTATAAAAACAACCCACATCCTCATCTTAACTCACTTCCACCCCAAAGACAGTGTGATACAAATGAGGCCAATAAGAGTAACATAAAAGGCAACCTTACCTTCATTACAAAATAGCAAAGAGAATGCAACCATAGAGTGTAAATATCATACCGTAAAAAGTTAAGACTGTTAAAAGGGATTGTACGTGTATCTTTTCTTCTAAGAAATTCAGTGATCATTAAATTCTGTATTACTGAATTTCTTTTGAACCTATGGCATAGCAAAATTTTGTATTTACCTTTTGAATCCTATAGTACTGCATATTTTTCTCCAGCCCATAATCAAATTTGCAATGAGTCTATCAGATGTGATCTCCACGGCAAGAGAAGGAATCCCACACATAGGGCAAGTATTTTTATCATTTCTTACACAGGCCTTGCAGAAGAAGTGACCACACATGTTGTAATTAACAGGATCATTAGGTATCTTCTTGCTATGATAATGAATAATGTCATATTTCATTATAACAGTACACAACTGTATTCCTGGAAACAGATATAATTACAAGTTTTTTACGTTACCTCTTTTAAGCTTTATCCTAAACACATTGAAACTAAAACTGTACAACACTTATGAAAGGTGGGATACATGAATATCGAAGGGGAAAAAACAATATGTTCCACTTGGAGGATGGAAGCACAATGTTCTTCTGAAACGAAGGTACCCACCACGTCTATTTTAAAATCTACCATATGTAGTTAAAACCTCTCTGTGAAAGAATTTAGATTCCAGTTGAAGCTTTTTGCTGTAAGCTGTCTGTCTCTGTTGCTTACTGTGATGAACATGTAATTAACACTTTAGGCTGTTTCACCATAAAGGACTTACCATATATTACACATCAAAACCTCTTGAAGATCTCGTAATGCTACTTTCGTATTAACCCACTCAAACATATTGAAACTAATACTCCTATTGACAATAATAATACTGCTTTGACCATACAACGTACGATTAAGGGCTGTCAAATTTTGGAGGGAATAAGCGGAAATCAGAGAGTACAAATACAGACGATGTGTTAGCTGTGAATTATCTTGCCTGGTTATACGTCCTGTTCGCCAAAGTGGGGAGTGATGAAGTTGACTTTAATCAGTGGTTTTGTCAGTAGGTTTTCGCGACTGGAGTTCGGCTTTCGGAGAGTCGCATCATTTCAAATGGCATTCTGAAATTACTCCACCTCATTCACCTTGAAAATGACAACTTCATTGTTTACCGAAACGATAACACCAAATATCCGACTCTGCTCTCAACCGAAAGCCCAAGTTATGCATTAATCTATGGTATTAACGAAAGAGTAAATGCCAAAGATAACCTATGTGCCTCCAAAACATTACTGTTATAGCTATAAGTCAACACGACGCTACAATCTTCCCATGCAGGAAATCGGTGGCATTATGTCAACAAGAATCATACATACTAGCAACATAGGATCCATGTATAAACGGCTGTATGAAAACAAAACACAGCGGTTCCAACGCACTGCTGGCATCTTTCGTGATTAGCATGTACTTCATTCAAGTTACTCTACTTCGTTGTGAATAGATGTCGCGACTGTTGGCCCTAATCCTATTTCAGACGTTCTGCTAACAAGGTCCCATGCATTACCATCATAAAGATGTGACTCAGTAGTCTAGCCAACGTGTTTATTATCCAGCTGTTATGTGTCAACCACATTTTTTATCGTATAAGTAAGACTAAATTTGCAATTTATAGGATCCCACGATTTAATTAATGCTAGTCTGATCAATTTTGTAATTCTTGGTAGTGTTGATATTTGACTCATAGATCATTTTACAATACCCACAGTGCACCCCATGTACATTTATCACATTAAATTCCATACCCTATGTCCTAAGTGCCACAATGCAACTTCCTAAAAGTGCTTCAAGTCCCTGACATGATATGAGAATATCATGTTTTGAGTTTCTACTTTAATCACTGTGCTCAGCATCCCTTACACCAAGTACTGGCAGAATAATAAGCAAATCAACTCCTCTGCACGATTAAAATAATGCATTAAGTTACTGGACCAGTAGAAGCATTCTTTTTTCAAATACAAACGAGTATCACCTGAAATGCAAAACTTAAAATCATATTTCCAAAAGTATGATAGCAGTAGCATATACCACAAGTTGCAATGTTCTTAACACACAACACACACTTCCTAAAAATATGCAAGTGATTACTTAGAACAGAACACATCACAGTGCAAATGATGATATGGAAGGCATATGTGTGTGTGTGCATGCATGCAATGCCAAATGTCAGACATGTATCATAGTCTATTATTAGGACGATCAAAATTAGCACTAGTGAAAGGGGTAAGTTTAGATTTAATTCAGTTGCTCTGTACATGATACCATTATCTGAAAGATTACAGTGTTCATCGAAAAGATCAACTGACACATCAGTGGACTCATGTCACAGACACAGACCAGAAAGGTCCCATTGGTACTTATGAATCCAAAAGGGTAACATGAGAAACAGATCTAAGTATGCCCAAGACATTGAATCATATGGCCAATTAAAATTTTTTCTCAGGCAACAAACAATGGATGAATGTTATTGCTCAATAACTCCTATCCATGATATAATGGCTAGTAAGAATGTTCCTTAACTTATGACTGAATTCTTAATTTCTAATGTCAGGTGTGGGCCGCATTTCTCTTCAGATGTATGTCTAAATCAGAAAAGCCTTCAGTAATTTCATGGAATGTATTCCCTCATGTGTTTTGTGCTGCTGGTAACAATATTTTCATACACTGGGAATTTCTGTGCACACATTACAGAAGAACAGTTCAATCTTGGTTGAGGATTTTTTACTCAAACAGGTAGCCACGGTCACATCATCATCATCATCATTATTTGTTGCTCTACAACCCAGCCAAATTCAATTATATACTTTTACCCATGCACCCATATGAGCCAGGATAGCTCAGTCAGTATAGTGACTAGCTACGGGCTGGACGACCGGGGTTCGATCCCCGACGAGGGCAGAGGATTTTTCCTCTAGCCTCTGCGTCCAGACCGGCTCTGGGGCCCACCCAGCCTCCTCTACAATGAGTACCGGGGTCCTTTCCCGGCGGTAAAGCCGGCCGGGGCGTGATGCTGACCACTCACCCCCATCTAGTGCCGGGGTCAAGGAAGAGAGGAGCTATACCTCCACTCACCCCAAACGCCTACATGGCGTATAGTGGGACAAACTTTACTTTACTTTTACCCATGCACCCATTCAATGAATAACCGATATTTAGCACAATTAATTTTCTTTATATACACAAATATGCATAATTTAACAGGGATGATAAACTAGTATGAGTATAAACATGACATTATTAACTATTATATACAGTACCTGTATAATTAAAATACAGTGAAACCTCGATGCATCGTTTTCGGCGGGGGTGGGAAATAAAAACGATGAATGCGGGAAAACGATAGATGCGGGAAAGCATTAAAAATTTTAAAAAAAACAATGTTTCTCTTTCAAAGTTACTTCTTTTTACCAAAAAAGTCTTTAATGGACAACTGGTTTGTCGAAACTTTACGTTTTAGGCCAAACAGAGCCCTTTCCACGTTCAAAATGTTTTCTTCGTCACGTTCACTAATATTATGCGCATAAAACAACGACTTCACTTTTGCCAATGCAGCGTGTGCTTCGGCAAAACTCGGCAAAGTTCGGGCTCGCATTCGTCGTTTCTCCCTCTTCCTCACCGCTCCCTCAACCTTCGCGGACTATAACAGGAAAAATGGAAGTACTATTACTGCCGAACTCAACGAAACGTAGCTGTAGAAGACACGATATGAACCAGAAGAATGAAAAAGTTTCCCTCGCCTTTCCTTTGTACTTATAATAAAAGCATTTGTGAAGAAATTCAAACTGCACATGCCATCTGGCATCGCTGGAACGAAATATGAGTGCACCCAAATTAAAATCGTAAAATTTCTGACAATGGGCATCGCCATTCACTCCAACTATCACCCCTGCACCGCTGACCCCTCATTCCAAAAGAATCTGTGCTGGTTGGGCGACATAACAGGTTACCGCTACTGTTTATTCCAAAAACATTGTACGTCTTTCGGTATTAATTTATCTCTAAACCCAGCATTTTAAATTCTCAGAAACGATCATTGCGGGAAAATTGTGGGCCGGGACTAAGATTTTTGAAAGATCGATGCGATAAAACGATAGTTCGAGGAACGATAGAAGAGGGAAAATATAACATTATTTTATATGGGAAGTATCCGGGACCGGACAAAACGGACGATGCATCCGGGAAAACGATAGTTCCGGGAACGATGGATAGAGGTTTCACTGTATAACACAACTTGGGATTAGAAGTACAGATACTACATTATGCTTTTGAAAGTCTTAGCTCTTTAAAAGTGAAGTAATTTAAATATTGTTCACAACAAAATTATTTTATATCTTTAGAATGGTTCAGTCTACAGTTCATGAATAATGGGCCCCTTTTTCACTCTCCACTGGCTTCTGCATCACATTCAGTTTCTTTATCACCATTACTATTCTTCTGAGGCACCCACAGTCCAGAGTCAATGCAACGCTTCATATGGTATCGTGCATCCTCTTCAGGCATATTTGCAATTGCCTGCTGTAGCATTGGTATGTCTTGAGCATCAAAACATTTCTTTAGTTTCTAAGGAAACAAAATTATGTTATTAACACAATGGCAACAGACTACAATTGATTTCATACCAGTAAACATGGCTTTAAATTTCTGCTTTCATAGACAATACTGTATGTGTGTATGTATGTATTAGTGGAATCAAATGAGATCTTTGTCATATCTCACTACATAAGATTCCCGCTTTCTGAACATTAATGGAAACAATGCCATTTCTAAAGAACACTTTCAACTATATGCTCAATGCTTGGTTTATGATCAATATCTTGAGCAGAAAGAACTCACTGAACAGAACAAAGTTTACAGGATGACACTGAATTCTTGACTACTTCAAAGTTATGCAAATAAAAACAGGTAACTGAGGTACTGATCTGCCTATTTACACCTTTCATACATTTACCAGGGTTGTTCAAATGAAACCCAATGATGGCACTGCTAGCGAACAGCCAGTCACAGGTG
The DNA here is from genome assembly GCF_977971745.1 of Zootermopsis nevadensis. Classification (NCBI taxonomy): domain Eukaryota; kingdom Metazoa; phylum Arthropoda; class Insecta; order Blattodea; family Termopsidae; genus Zootermopsis; species Zootermopsis nevadensis. The sequence continues at coordinate 12,549,111 of NW_028259192.1, read as the reverse complement.
ATCAATCACATGGCTGTGTGCACGACACCAGCACTCAACTACAATACCTTAATTCAAATGTAGGAATGGTGAGACCAATTAGGCCTGTCTTGCAGTCACATACAAGCTTGCTCACCTCAGGTAATGATTCATATACTTCAATTGGATCCAATCCTCCAGGTCCAAGACGAGCTTTCTTTTCTTCTTCCTCTGCTTCTCGCATTGCTTCCTGTACTTTCTCTGCTGACCTTTTGCGAATTCGCTCTTTAAATGAACGTAACTCATCATCAAAAGATTTTTTATATTCTGCTTCAGCTACCTGAATCCTGTAAAGAATGTAATATGCTACTTTCAGACACAGACATTCCAATAATCAGCCAAAAATGTGAAGCTGCATGCCACTGTAAATTTGGGGATATTTTGTACATCTAAATAATAAGGTGCTACATAATTTACACTCTTCACAAACATTACTAGGTGAGATAGGTAGGCATATGTGAAATGATAAATGTATATTACATTAGTCTGAAAATACTGAAGGGAAAGACCTTAACATACAAGATAATGTAAAAAGGATGGTGTGTGAGGAATCTGAATGAATTTATTTGCCCAGGGTAGGATCCAGTTGCAGGCTCTTGTGAAGACAGTAATGAATTATATAAGAGATAAATTTCTTGACCAGTTGTGTAACTTTTAGCTTCTGAATGATTATGCTCCATGGAGTTATTTTTAAGGAAGTTTTATATCCTTGGTGAGTGGTCAGTGTCGCAACCTGGCTGCACTTTACCCCCAAGGGAGAAATCCTAGTACCCACTGGATAGGAGGCTGGGTGGGACCCAGAGTAATCTGGATGCAGAGGCTAGAAGAAAAATCCTTCGCTCCTGCCACAGATTAAATCCCAGATGCCCAGTCTAGATTGCTATATGAGGTGTACCTTGTACCAATTGTTACATATGCAGCAGAAACTTGGACATTGGGAAATACAGAAGGTGGAAACAATGGGTATGAAGTTTTTGAGGAGTGCATTGGGCATAACAAGGAGAGATAGAGTACGGAATGAGGAAGCTAGGAAACGAATGGATGTGAGGGGTCTGGTAGAGAGTGGAAGAAGCAAAAATGAAGTGGTATGGACACGTGAAGCTAATTGGAGAAGGGTGGATAGCACGACAAATGTTGGATATGAGAGTGACTGGCACAAGACCAAGGGGAAGACCACGAAGAAGGTGGGAGGAGCAGATAAAATGAGGAGTGATGGAGAGAGGTGCCCAGTGGCAGTTGGTGGAAGAGGAGTGGTGGAGGGACAGGAAGAGATGGAGGGGCTTTACCAGGCAGACCCAGCCCCAGGCTGGAAATAGCAATGGATGATGATGATGCCCAGTCTACTGTCAGACACTATGACCAAGACATCCTACTCACATACTTTACCACACCTAGTAAAAAACGAAGAGAAACAAGCTCGAGGATCTACATCCAGCTGCTTTGATAATTCCAGAATGTACTGCATACATATACATTGATGTGCTACATGCTCCATAAGATCATGTTTCTGTAAACCAAGAACAGAACACACTTTATAAGAATACATTTTACCAAATTACAGTCCAATACAAAGAAATTAAGAGATGAATGAAGCAGCAATTGTTTATACTTTAAAAACTCAAAATAATATTAAATTTTTGCCCATGGTTAAGTGCAATATGTGAGAGATGTTGGTGGTTACATAATTTATAATTCTCTTGCAAGACTAGCCAATTCATTAACACAGCTTCTGCTGCTGCAAAAGAACTGTACTTAACAAAATCACTGAATGTTACAAATGTTTGAAAGTACAGAATGTAATGACTGCACTGTGAATCATATTTTGGAGTCAAGGATCCTTCACATCAGTGTACCCTTAAAAACACCTTCAATCTGACATATGAAAATGTACTCAACAAGATCAAACTCCAAATTAGTATTATCTTCCAACTTCTCAGAATCAATGACTACAGACATTTTTTTAAAACAATTAGGTTTCTTACTGCTACTGAGCACTCAAATTGGGGAAGGGATAAAAATAAAAAATACCTCTTCCATTTCCAAGTTAATGCACCATATTACTAGGTAGTTAGCTGTATCTTCACAAACAAGATGCTGGTTTTCATTGAGAAATCGTTTGCTATCATCATAGCGCCGCAGCATCCCAAATTTTTTTAAAACTTTCTCATTTTCTTTGACAAATTTTCTCATCCGCTGTTCCCGCTGCTCCTCTGTCAGATCGTCATCTTCCTCACAAGGCAGAGTATTGATGACAGTTTTTGTGAAGCCTGATTTACTGATTGTATCTACATTCCATGGTGTTACCTGTTAAATAACATCAGAACCAACATTATCATAAATCTGAAAAACTATGTTACAGCAGATTCTCCTTGTTTGTGTGCTTGTGCACTGTAGTTTTGCTTATTCATGGAAAAACTGTGGCAATATTTGTGTATCACAGTGTAGGTCCCTCGCTCTTCTGTGGTTGTTCTTGAGCACAAACGTGGAGTAACACAAACAGTCCAGATCTGCTTGCCTGTCTCAGTAGCTATACAAATATTGTGCCATACTGTGGTTACTGCAATTGCACATTTTAGAACTGATGGTTGCCTTTGTGTTCAATCACCTGACAACTATGAGCTAAGAATGCCATCATTCCAATAAACATGAAAACTAATGTTTTCATGTTTATTAATTATACATATAAAAAGTCATGTTTCATGTGGCTTTGGTTCCCCAAACCCCATTTTTCCCCATAAGGCCTTAACTTTGTGCATCATAGTTTCACCATGCATGGTGGTTTTCGAGAACATGACCCCTACAAACGGTGAGGGCGTGCTTTACAGTACCATTTCAGTTATGTTGTATACCAAGATAAATATGAAGCATGTAGATTTATAATGGAAATGTGCTTACTCTTGAACTGCAAACCCCATTAATCACTTATTATAAAACAAATAGAAGGATGATATATACTTCATGGTGTGAAACTGGTTTTACTATCACATGACTCACAATAAGGATGTATATCTCTGAACAAAAGACCCAATGATCTTAACAAACCTTTACAAATGAGGAGCATAAACAATAAACATGCATATAATATGAACAATACATTCAAAGAGAACAGTTACTTGTCAGGCAGTACCTTCACTTTCTAGACAACACTGAATATTGCTTCCAGATTTTCTACATCTATGGAAAAATAAGTATTTATACTCTTGTGTATGTGTATAAAATGAACTTCAGTACACAAAACATGTTACTGTATAAGCAAACCTTTTCCTTCTTTTTAATTTCTTCCTCTTTATGTTTAATTTTCTCTGACTCTTGCTGAAGTTCTTGCAGAACTGCTTTCAGTTCAGACAAGTCTGCTCCATCTTTTTCAGCTTCTGACAACTTCTGTTTTGTTTCTTTTAACTTCTTTTCAAGACTGCAAAACAAATTACAATATACTTAATGAACATTCAATGTTACACCTGCATAAGTATAGCACACATACAAAGTTAATGTCCTTGCAAGTTATCTAGGTACCATATATGAGTTGAGCTGTAAAAAATCACATTTTCACAAAACATGCTCTATAAATAATAACAATAATTCAATTCTTATTATTAGTGTGCTGACTAAAAAGCAGTATGGCTAATGACACATAACAAAATTTCACCATCCAAAATTTTGTGAGGGTATAATTATTTACCTTGACTTTTCATTATCAAATTCTTCTTTCTCCCTTTTTTGTTCTTCCATTCGTTCAATTCTAGCCTGGTGTCGCCAACGAAACAGCGAGGGAGTGTCAATGTTTGGATGAGTTTCATCCTCATCATCAGAAATCTATGAAATCAGAGTTTATAATAAGAAATATCCTAGGCTTATGTTACTCAGCATGTTTTTTAAAATACAATATCTTAATTCCAGTTTCTTACAATACATTTTTCTGAGGTTTACATTACTTTACCTCTATTTTAATTTTGTGAGCTTATGCCATGTAAAACGTTTGCTCCCTCCCCTTCTGTGCCATCACCAAGTAACATTAATTTTCATATAAGAATTTCATTGAATCAATGTATCCTCCAAACTCTTGGCTATCATATAGTGTAATTCCACAGGTAATTACAACCCTTGACCAATACTGATATCCTTATCAGTTTAAGCTTTTATTTTCCTTCATAAACATGTAGTGGCAGCTGCTGTCCTAGTTTTTGTTCTCCAATGAACATGGAAATAACTTGCATGTTTCATGAGAACTGTTCATCAGAAGTTACATTATTGGTGATTAACACAATTTCAACCATTTTTACAAAAACTGTCATAAAATCAGTGGCAACCACCCGGCTTTGTACACACTGGGAGAACTGAGAGTTAACAGACACCATAACGAAGAAATTGCTTGCTGCAAAAAATAGTTTTCAATGAAAAGGGTTTTATTTGGAAACACTATGTTAGCAAGAGGAACATATTTATTGAAAGATGAGATATTAAATGGAAGTGTAGATACTTACGATGGGCAAGGCATGATAAAAATAATATTATTTTACTAGATTAAACTTAGTTGGACAGCAATTTGGCCTTACAAAAATGCTGGCAAAGATGTGGAACTGGAGGGATGACCGATGTTAGTGCTTCTTATTGGATGCAACAGGCTCATTTGTCCACACTGCATTAAAGGACATATCAAGTCATTCCCAACTTGTAGTCATGGGCAATGTACCTTATCACACCACAAACCTCCTAGCAAATGTCAATAAATAAAGACATGATGCATCACTTGCAGACAAATGGATGCTTGACTGGCATTTAAAGGAGAAAAAGTCTTGCATGACTTTACCGAGAACTACAGCCATCACAAAAATTCTACATCCGCAAAACAGATTTCCATTATCTATGACCATGTAACTATAAGCTTGCCTCCCTATACAACCCTACACCCAGTGAATTAATGTGTGATAAGAAAAACCTAATTAGAAAAATGTTTCAGAGGAAACAAGTATGAATAGGCTTCATGACAGGTTAAATATTCGTGGAACTGGGATGGAACGTTTAATAATTAACGTAGTGACTGAAAATTATTCATATACACATTCGGGCGATAATGTTGAATCTGTATAATTCAACTATTTAAATGGAGCAACTGCAATTTTCTTTATTGACGCAAATGACACTGTCAGTAATAATTCCTCAATTTATGGTTTTGTTCCACTATCAGCAGCCCCATTTATGACATTTTAAACATCAGCACCTTTCCTATTTCCCTTCTTAATACAATTTATTGAAAAATGTAATATATGTTGACTTTCCTCTGCACCCAATAAACTATTTATAACGAGCCTCAATTTCAAGAGCTTGGCGTCTTCAGTTCTTTTAATCGGTATGACGTACTTTAAACAACACATCATACTGCCTCATAGAAATTTACACTAGTGCACGCTGGAACATCTTCACATAACAATTAAAAACAATATAACTAAAAATATATATATAAATTTAATCTTACCTCAATATCCTTCCACTTGCTATAATCCACCATTTTTGATCCACTTCAAGTGACCGTGTTCACAAACTCAATAACACGTATGGACCACACTACATAGCATAACAAACATTATAATTTAAATAAAACTTAGAACATGCAAAAGAGAGGAAACGCATGATTCCTTTAACACAACTAAATTATTTTAGGCCCTAAGTGCTGAAAAAATACTTAAATGGAATAAAATGTGCAGAATATTTGTTAGAGTTCTGAAACATCCCGTCCATTACACATTTAACAGAAGAGATCGGGAATCGTTTGTTTCCCAGCACAAAATAGCATCATGTAAATATGTACTCTATGAACTTACCATTCAACTGTCAGTTTGATTTATTGGGGGTGGGATACACAATAAATTTCCTCAATGAGTACAACTCATCTAGTCAATTCCCCTACAGTGTAGGGCCTACACATTATAACTTCAGTGTTATCAGCTTCCTCTCCTACCTCATTCTACATCAATACATCTAGATGATGTGCTGCAGGAAGGAAGTCTTCCTGCAATGCCCAGGTGTTTGGTCTCTTACATTCAGAGTGTAAAACCAGAATTCTGTGCATATTTATAATTTCTCCATTCACACCACATTCCATCCAACTCTCCTTGATTTGACCATTCTAATATTACATGGTAAACAGTACAAATTATGGAGCTCTTCATTACAGTTTTCTTCAGCCTCACATAACTTTCTCTCTCAGAATCTCATCAGCACACTAAATCTGTATTGTTCCCTGTCAAAGTTTTCACACCTATTAAAATAACAGGTAAAATTACTGTTCTGTATGTTCTAATCATTGTCCAGTGACAGGAAGACAAAAAATTAAAAACTGCATGGCAGCAAGAATTCACAAATTTTATAGCTACTAGAGCAGGGCTCGGAGCTCCTAGGGAGGATTGTTCAAATTTGTAAAACGCAACCAACCTTGGTTAGTCCCAAAGGGGAGTTAGTTTAGTGTTTCATTCAAGTGTTTTTTTAACCCCTGAGTAAGAAACAAAACTACCCCCCCCCCCCCGAATGGGGGATTTAAACACTTTACCAACCTTCCGAAGGGGGTTGGTTGCGTTTTAAAATCTTGAGTAAGACACTAAACTAACCCCCGTGTATAAACAAATATGAGGTGATATTGTTGATGACGTCATTTTTTGACGACAACGATGGCTAATCCTTTCGGAGCGCTTCCTGTAATCTGATATTTTTCTTCTTTACGTCGCTGATCAGAGGCCAACAGTTCTTAGTTGGTCAACTATCTACGTCCAACCCCACCCTTGCAAATCTTCTTTTTTTGTTGAATAGTTCTGATGTTTTAGTTCTTTACGTCGCTGTTCAGAGGCCATCTGTTCTTGATCAGTCAACTTTCTACGTCCAGCAACACCATTGCTAATCTTCGTCTGTTTTTTTCTTTTTCTTCTTCTTCTGTTCTTGTTGTATACGTTTTTCTATGTTTATCAATGTAACTCTCCCTTAGTTTTTCTTTATTTGTTAAATAGGTCTGATGGATTAGTTCTTTACGTCGCTTTTCAGAGGCCAACTGTTCTTGGTCATTCAACTTTCTACGTCAAATCAAACCCTTTCAAATCTTCGTCTGTTTTTCTACATGTGTCGTTAATATGGTCTCGTTTATCAATGTAAATCTCACTTCGCTTTTCTTTATTTGTTAAATATGTCTGATGTTGTAGTTCTTTACGTCGCTGATCAGAGCCCAACAGTTCTTGGTTAGTCAACTTTTTACGTTCAATCCCACCCTTGCAAATCTTCGTCTGTTTTTCTACATGTGTCGTTAATATAGTCTCGTTTATCAATGTAAATCTTCTTTCGCTTTTCTTTATTTGTTAAATATGTCTGATGTTGTAGTTCCTTAAGTCGCTGTTCAGAGGCCATCTGTTCTTGGTCAGTCGACTTTTTACGTGCAAATCTTCGTCTTAAAATCGATCGTAAAGTCAGTTTTCATAATACTTTCTTAATCGTAATATATGGAATGAGTATCAGTTTACCTTGTTGGAGTTGTTGGAATTGGTACTTCAAATACTTGATAACGTCTTCTTTCACTTTTCTGATGTTTTAGGCCAACTGTCAGTCAATATTCAAGAATGCTAAGTGCTCCTTCTGGAGCATCGATAATGCGACTGGCTTGATATTTTTTGATTTCTTTGTTGTGAAGCGTTATTTGTTTCTTATTTATGTCTGATGTTTTAGTTCTTTACGTCGCTGTTCACAGATCAACAATTCTGGTTCAGTCAACTTTTTTCGTCCAGCCCCACCCCTGCAAATGTTCGTCTTAAAATCGATCATAAAGTCAGTTTTCATAATCGTAATATATCAAATGCGTATCAGTTTACCTTGTTGAAGTTGGTACTTCAAATACTTGATAACTTCTTTCACTTTTCTGATGTTTTAGGCCAACTGTCAGTCAATATTCAAGAATGCGAAGTGCTCCTTCTGGAGCAGTGATAATGCGACTGGCTTGATATTTTTTGATTTCTTTGTTGTGAAGCGTTATTTGTTTACTCGGCATTGTTGTGGAACACAACAATCCCGTGTAAACAAATATCTGTTGGCATTGTTGATGACGTCATTTTTTGACGACAAATTGGTTGAAGACAACGAGGAATCACAAATTTTTATAGTAAGAAGATTAATTCCTTCATGAATCAGTTTTGATTTGTTACTGCCACATTTTAAAAACACTTATTTATTATTTTCAAGTAATTTATCCTGTGGTTCGCTTAATATTATGGTAATGATAAAAATGGTTGAGTGGGTCAGGAATGTGAATTTGGTTGAGAGAAAAGACATGAATACAGAATTTTGGAAGAGACCTCTAAGATAACATTCTCCAACGGCCAATCTTGGTCTAGAAGTCAGGCCATGTGGAAATCTCAATGCTTAGTAAAGGCAATGCACTTTTCAACATTTCCATTTGAGATATAAGAATATGTTGCAGTCATGAACATTGCTAAGGCTCTAAGAAAGAATCAAGTTCAATACATACACAGCAATACATGTTAAGAGTGAATGAATATGCCTGTACATATTTTATGCTTGAGACCAAGTGCCTACTCATAACTGACGTCTTATATGTTGAGTTACAAACTTAGATACTGTACTGAACTATGGAAATGTGTTTATACATGAATCGAGCTTAAGGCATCTGCCAAAAACTTCAGTAACAGCAACAAATTTTTATTTAATTTTATTATCATGACTGTACATTAAAACTAGAAACAATTTGAAAATCAAAAGTCTCATCCAATATAATGGAAAATGCTTTTGAATTTGTCTTGACATTAATTTAGTCACTTCATACTCAAACTGGCCAACAACACTCAAATAAATATCCTCTAAAAGTATTCTCATAGATCTACAATTTCAAGGTAAAATAATGTGAATCTAATCAAAGGTTCCAGAGTTATTAATGTGTTAACTCTGTGAAAACCACAAACATAACATTCTTCTTTTGTATATAGTAACTGGAAATTGATATCCATGAAATGGCAATACCAGCTCGTGTACTACTTCATAAATAGTCACACTTTAAGACTGACAGGTGACATTACATTCTGTGATAATGAGGCAACATACATTTGCTGATGACCCCTCTTCCAAATTTAATTTCAAATAATTTATTACTAACATGAACAATAATATAAAGGTATTTGCAGTAATGAGGAACAATTCTGAATTTCCACATACTTCAAGGAGCGATGTTGAAGTTCCAGTCTCTGAAGTTTGCAAATTGGTTTCATTATGTAATACACTTTTAATTGATTTAATTTGTTAAACCTTAAAGTGAGTAAACACCTCTGCTTCCAGGCTTGTCTTCTGCTGAACACACATTTAAGGTTGATTCAAATATGGCACATACCCAAGTTTTATGAATATTGAGTTCTTGGTGCAGGTTCAATGCTGTATAATTTTAGCCTAATAATTAGACTGTCTGGATGTTCACTAACCTAGATACTTCATTACATTTTAGACACAGAAGACCAAACCATGTCTCTTATTTTAAAACAAAATACTAAAACAGTATGAATGCACTTAAGTCAAATGGTCCCTGGTACTTGCATATGGAAGGGAATATAAATACAGAAGCATGAACAACACTGAATATTTATAAAAAAGTTATTTGTTTTCTCATCTTGAAATTCTAGAATATGTGCAAGTGGTAACAACACAAAACACAGAAGTGACATCTGTAATATGTCTCAGTATACATGTACCATTCCATACAAGAATCTGTAAATGGTTAAGGAAAACAGCTAAACAGTACTAATTCAATGGCACACTGCATGCAGCATCCAAGAAATCATGGATCGCATGTTGCTTTTCCATAACAGGTATCTGGACTTCATAACTACACAAAGACCATCTGATTGATTGCAGCAGTGTCCAGACTACACAAATAGCAAGTTATGACCAGATGGTTCACAGATATATATGAGACAGTTGTTCTTCCAACCCTATCCTTGAGTCTGGAATCTTGAAACCCCCGCAGCCTGTGGGCAGTTAATAGTTCTATGCGGCTTTGAGGGAGAAAAGTACAAGAAATGTCCACTGTTAAGAAGAGGATAGGAGAACTTAAAGCACATGGAGAGGTGTTATGTCAGCTACATCCCTCGCACCCCCATGAATTTGGTAATTTAGTTTTCTAGAAAAAAGAATCTTCTTCAGTTGGTTTGATTCTACCCTTCTTCATTTCATGTCTTATATTGACAACTTATTTTCCAGTTTCAAAATAAGTAATATATGGAGTACACTGACATTCCGCAGGTATTCGTCACATCATAGGCGTTGACAATAGGTTGACTAACAGACTAAAAAATGCCACAACTCTAACATAGGGAACAATTGTACCTTAAGTCACTGCTGCAATAATATGATCTTAGTTCACTGCTGAATACTAAATACAGTAATTAACAATGAAAATTACAGCAGCAATAACAAAAATAATATGACTCACACAGTGAGTATGGGAAGTGGCGTTCCCAAAGCACCTGAGCTACCCTATGTCTGGGGGTATAGCAGGTCCACCCATCCCCTGGGGATATAAATTTAGGGGACTGGTCCTCCAAGTTGGAGTTGGGAGATAGGCTGACAACCTATCCCTGTAAAAGAAACATTGTTATAAAGCAGCAGAAAATAGTGGAAGTGAAGACCCAATATGGGTTGTAGTGCATTTGATGCTGATGATGAACATTAGGAATAATAATAACAACAGAAATAAGAATAAGAATGGGAATAGCAACAATAGGAGCAACAATAGAAATAGCAGCAGTAAAAATAACAATAACCTCTGGGACCACTGTTGTAGAAAAATGTGACTGACACACACACATGGATGAGCCCTTAAGGTGTTCTCTGTTCACATTAGAGTATGAAGAACAGCTAGAATTAAATCTGATGGTGCACTAACACAACTGAAAATTACTGATACACACACAATGCTGTACAAATTTTGTGGTATTTGAGGTATCCATATCTACCACAATGATGTACATAATAAAGTTTTCTGCATCAACATAATTATGTCTGAGATCTGCAGCTATGTGGCTGTCACTCCTGTTTTGTATTTTGGAGGTCCAACGTTCAAATATACTGGCCTGGAAAACATCTATCCTGACTAGTATTCCTTAGCCCCTCTCAACAAATAATGGGACAGTACCTTCAAAAGCCACAACTGCTTCCTTCCATATTCTTCCTAATTAATTATTCACTATACATCCTAACAGTCATCACTATAAATCTGAACTACTGACACTGTTATTAAATAAATAAATAAAACATGATTATGACTAATGAAATCTTATACATGGACATTTTTTTCCAGTAATGTGCAAGACCCACATCTACTAACTAACAAAGCTAGGTTGCTGAATTTTGTAATTTTCCACAAGATACAGAAGATTTATATTTATTTATGCAAGATAGGAAAGGATACGTCCAGAACAACACATATGTCTGAAGAACTGTTAAGGAACCAAATATGAAAAAAGCAAGTTACAGTGAAACATAACATTCCTGCTTATATTAACCTGTAAACATAGTTTATTTTTCATGTCTTCAGTTTATATAAGTGATGTAATCTCCATCATGCAGAAGAAATTTCCAACACATTAAAAACACTTGAAGGTTCAGTGCTACTAATATAATCCTGAGTCAGTTCCATGTACTTCCCATCCTTGGAACTTCCTTACAATCCAGATTAATGCTATTTGTTTCTATCCTTAATCTTTCTAATGGCTGTTTCCCACCATCAAAATTCAGCATGCAGTCCTTTCCCTCCATCTAACCCATATGTTTAGACACTGGTAACCACTGATTTTACTAACCTAACCTGATGAGAAAAACATAAAAAACACACAATTTTGAAGTGAGGTAATATTTATTTAACATACATATAATAAAATAATGCTTTAAGTGTAAACCACATAACAAACATCAGTGTTATGTTTTCAAAGGATACAAAAAGACTTCCAAAGAATCCATTTGTAAGGAGCATCCGCCTGCTGATGAAGTATTTCTTCCAGTTTGATCCTGCTTTCAGTAATATTAACAGCTGAAAATGACAAATTCTGTAAGAACACAGGAGACATGGGATTTAAGCTCTATTAACAGTACTAATTACTGAGAAAAGTTCTAGTCAAGTCAAAATGTTTTTCATTCAGATGAATTGAACAGGTTCACATTTTCATATCCCTGTACACAAGTGAAACACTCTTTGTACAAGATCTCTATATATCTAATCAAACAGGATTGTCCAACACAACATATAAGGTTGGCCGAGATACCACTTATTCCAACTGATATTTTTAGTAGACTTCATTCAGCCATTCAAGTTTCTCTATAGAAATGGGAGTGTTTTACACTCCCGAACAGTACTGTATGTCACATGATGATAATTTGAGTAAACTCTGATAGTAAACTGTTGTTGGATTGAAGAACATAAACTGCAGTGTGTATTGTTGAGTAGTGGCCAGCTGGCACAGGTAGAGAGGCACAAAGCTAGCTGGGTGTGAACATGTTAATAATGCACTAGATTAATTAATGCTGTGTTCAGTAGTTCCAATCAAGACTGTGTTAGGTTCCTTTAAAAATACAACTACTTTTATTGGTCTGATATACAAACCCCAATATATTATGACAATTCAGTAAAAACTGAACTTACCCAGAGTCCAACCACAGCAAATATATAGAAACCAAAGCCATAAAAGCCAGTGATTCCAAGCAAACCAGCTGTTCCTCCTGACAAAGCTGCCATTGATGTTCTGCAATACTCTACAACACTGGCATTATTTCTTACTGCTATTTCACTATACGCTACAATCTCTGTAAACAAAAATGGTCAAATAGTGGACTCAAAGTGTTGAACTTTAATGGCAAATACACGAGATGTCAGTTAGATTAAAAAATGAATATACAGTCCATTAAATTAAATTACTCTAACCTAACCCATTGCTTATATTTGGATTCACTGGAAAAACATAAAATTATGTCCCAAATATAAGAAAATATTGGTTTAAACTTTGCTAGTACAATTACAGACATGTCACTACACAGAAGTAAGCTGGGATTTAAAAAACAAAGCATCCATAAACTAGAAATAATTATTCTTGAAAACACTGGTATCAAAATAAAATTTCTTGCCACCAAGCCAACCTGTTGTTCAGGATATGTTGAGTCCCGCCTTAAATAATAACTCAAATTCAGTGACAGGTTAGGGAGTAGCTTGTAAGTTTTATGTGAAGTCTTGAGGTACAGGCATTCAAAGATCTACACCATGAAGACACATTGGGAAGTATAAATAAAACAAGCTCCAAAGCAAGAGCATGGTTGCAATGAAAACACTTCCCATCCTTGTCATCCAACTGCAGTTAGTTACTTTATAGGCTGAGCTATACTGGTGCATTATGTCAGATCAAATAACTATAAACAAAACCTAAAATTTGGTGAGGTTACCTCATTGTAAAGACGTATTATTAATAATACTAGAGCAAACATGGTCATCCTTAAAACTGACATTCTTGAAGCATGGTGATTTACAAGAAAAATCATATTTTTGAAGGTGGGCATAACTCCATATGGTTTCTGCTGCTTAAGACAATTTTTCTTCGTTGAATCCTGGGTGAGAATCTAAAAATTATTAACCTCATTTACCGCAGTGAAAGTATTTGAGGATGCTTCTCACAAACTTGGTCACAAAGACACACCAATGCTAATCATACTGTTTCGTAACGTACCTCCAGACTTTTCAACTTTTGTTTTAACTCTCCCGATCACCATGTTTCAACTGTATAATCTATAATGAAAGTTGTAGACGTTTTACAAGTAAATAGTGAAACAAAACAACCAGTACAGTAATGTAACTCAATCCAATGATTTATACCACTATTGATAAGCTACAGTTGGTATGCCTTGCATCTCCAACGTGGCCTGAAAGCATCTATCACTTGTTACCACAGATAACAATGGCTATGGAGAACTTTCAATGAATATGTTTTCCCACTAAGAGATGGCAGCACCAAGGGAAAAGAATTATTTCCCATAGTCTGCCTCCTGGTGGATCCTACTTGCAACCCACTTCCAATGAAAGTCTCTGCCCATCAGAACGTATTAAAACAAAGTAGTCACGATATTTCCACGTAAAATAGATTCAGAAACACAGCGACAAAATTTATAACGGCGAAAAATTGATCAAAATTGGATGAGACTATCCCCGGTTAGAAGTGAACACTGAAAGACAAACTTAAACGCAATATTGTCTGGTTTATTATTTTATGAAAAACAGGATTATGGTATATCCCGTGAGGTCAAATCTTGCAGGTCGGGGAGAACTGGAATTAAGAGCAGTGATAGATAATTCTTGATTTGACTTTCTTTACCCTTTGAAGCCAAAGCTTTCATCTAAATAATATTTAACAATGAAATGAAGATAAATCCAGGTAAAAGTAAAGCAGTCAGCTTCAATAGAGCTAGGGTGAAGGATAAGCTGAGTTACTTTTTTGGGGATCAATTAATTCCAGAGGCAAATAGCTTTAAGTACTTAGGAATACTTATTCGCAGTGATCTGAGCTGGGCAGATCATGTGAATTATACACTAATTAAAGCATGGAAGGCTCTCCATTTCGTAATGCGTATACTAAAAAAGGGAAATAACAATACGAAACGTTTAGCTTATACGTCGCTAGTGAGACCGATACTTGAATATGGAGCTGTGTGTTGGGACCCTTACAGGGAAGGACAGGTAAGAGCCCTAAATCGGGTGCAGAAGAGAGCGGCTAAATTTGCAAATTTCACGAACGAATCTGGTTGGGAAACATTGGCACAGCGTAGATTGATAGCCCGAATGTGCGCCCTTTTCAAAGCATACACGGGGGGGGGGGGGGGGCTTGGAAAATGATAGAGGATAGATTATTAAAGCCATGCTACCTGGGCAGGGAAGATCATACTCGGAAAATTAGGACTAGGAAACAAAGAACGGATGTAGGCAAATATTCCTTTGTAAATAGGACCATAAGAAGCTGGAACCAATTACCTCCAGGCGTGCTAGAGTCTTTCCCCTGTAAATTAGGCACCTTTAGAAAGAGGGTCAGAAAAGTAGTTACAAGCTAAGGGTTATTAAGTTGGGAATAAATGGTGAGAAGGGAAGTGAAGTGTCTTAGTCTCCAAGTGATGAAGGGCTGTAGTTTTCTTTTTGGGATAAAATTTTCATGTGCTGAGAGCGGACTTTATATTCTACTCTAAGTATTGTGATTAATTAGTGGATGTGTGTTTTGTATGGTGTGTCAGATGTTTTATTTTGAGTGTGGTATGTTGTATTGTTCTGTCTCATTGTATTGTTGTGTGAGTGCATCAGTTCATGACGTTTGTAATACATTACAGTTATTGTCTTATGTCTAGGTGGTATTATTATTATTATTATTTTTTTTTTTTTGTAAAGTTAAGTTAAGTTAAGTACTTTAGGTTGGATGGTTTTGTAATTTATGAGTTGGTTGATTTTGAGTGGGATGTTTTTGTTGTTGTGTCTTATTGTTTTTGTTGTGTCCTTTTTATTGTTTTGTTCTGTCTCTGTGTTGATGTATCTTATTGTTTGTTGTGTCTTATTGTTTTTGTTGTGTTTTTTTTATTGTTTTGTTCTGACTCTGTGTTGATGTATCTCATTGTTTGTTGTGTCTTATTGTTTTTGTTGTTTTTTTATTGTTTTGTTCTGTCTCTGTATTGAAGTATCTCATTGTTTGTTGTGTCTTATTGTTTTTGTTCTGCCCTTTTTTAATTGTTTTGTTCTGTCTCTGTATTGATGTATCTCAGTGTTTGTTGTGTCTTATTGTTTTTGTTGTGCCCTTTTTTTTATTGTTTTGTTCTGTCTCTGTATTGATGTATCTCATTGTTTGTTGTGTCTTATTGTTTTTGTTGTGTCATTTTTTGTTGTTGTTTTGTTCTGTCTCTGTGTTGATGTATCTCATTGTTGGTTGTATCTTATTGTTTTTGTTGTGTCCTTTTGTTTATTGTTTTGTTCTGTCTCATTCTGTTGATGTATCTCATTGTTCTGTTGTGTCTCATTGTTTTGTATCTTATTGTAGGTCACTGCCACCGGGTATAAACCAATTTGCAGTCAATAATAAATATAATTCGTATAGTTAAAGACTCGTACGCGGGCCGCAAAACCACATCGGCAGGTTGAGAACCCCTGTATATAATATCTACATTATAAGTACAGCATCAATAATAACATAACAAGCAGCAAATCAAGAGATTAATTCTGCAGTCAGTTATTGTATATTCAAACTTGACTTACTACATGATTAAATTTCCAACATTCTCTACCGATTTTGTGTTGGAAACAAGTGTTATGCATCTGAAATGGATACATCTGTGTACGTTACTTCTGTATTAACTACTGAGTTTTTGTACATTCGAATGAAAACGGCAAGGTGTGATAAAATACAATGTGAACAGAAAGAGACACGCCCGATTTTAAACTCTTCGGGATTCGTCTGCAGCACAACTGGAACAAATTTTTGGACCCAGGATAGTGCTGCCACGCGATAAACTTCAGTTTGCCAACAGAAATGTTGAGTTTTTTATTGACAATATTATGCCTCGGCAAGTTTTTCTCATCCACAGCATTTACAAAGTACTACTACTGTTACCTGAAAATTAACAATACAAATCGAAATTTTGACGAAAGTATATGTTTTGGTGCACACAATGTACGTATCAATTGTTTTAACTTTTATTTAAGAAAGAGAACGGTATCTCAATAAAACTGAGGTTTCATGAATGTCTTAACATCTTCAAAACACTATTCAGATTTTAGAATGAATAATTATTACGTACATAAATTTCGTCCGGTCTCTGCACTTGAACAGTTATGCTTTTGAAGTCGTGAAGGTGCATAAGATTTATTGCTGAAACGAAAAGTGATGTAGTAACAACGTCGGCTGACCTTACTAGCTCGAGAAAAAGCTTGACCTTTAACTGGAGGTAAGGGGAGACGAGTCTCTCCCTCTCCTGTTCTGTGCTGGTAGTCGCAGAGACCAACTAAACAGCTCCTCCAGTTCACATTGTCCGCGCCATGTTGACAGACAATCTGTGTAGTGTTAATCTGCAGCTGCTGTGGGTTCTGCTTCTGGTCACGGGAATCACCGCTAAGATCCCGTGGTGGAACATCAAGATAGCCCAGGAGCAGGGGTGAGTAGCTTATGACACACAATTAGTTACGTAGCGACGGTCTCTCAACTGCATAAATGCATCATGAAATAAACAGACCTAAAATACTGAATGTTTCGTTTAAAACGAAAACCGAACAAAACTATTTGTAAGCTTCTGTTTTTTGTTTTGTTTTTTCGTACCCAGTACACACCATTCAGCATGGTGTGCATTGGTGGTTAGCAGGATTCACGACCCATCAGTACATGGGTTCGACCGGGACCACGATATTTAACGCTCCTTCTGTGACCCCCTTTTTGCGAAATGACGATGAAAGTGGATGTTGGAATTCCACGGAGAAACCGGGGAAACCCCAGTGGAAAACTCCGTGATGCCTGGACCACGGCCTTGCCCAAAAACAAGTTGTAAATCTGAGCACCGCCGGAAATCGAATCCCGGACCCCAGTATTACAAGCCCAGCGTTCTAACCGCTAGACCACCGTGGCGGTGTAAGCTTCGGTGACATAATTATAACAAGAGAAACGAGTTGGTTTTGGCTTTCATTTATTAAGAACTTACCGAACATCTTTACATTAGATGCTGAAAATGTTCACTACCTTCTCGAAGACAAGTATCCACCGAAATTTTACCAGTTGGTGTACAGTTGTCTTATTCGGTACTTCCTATGCAGGAAAGTAGCGAAGGCTTTCGATTTGAAGGAATTTTTGAGACTGCTAGTGAATACACCATGTTCGCAACTACACAAATTTTGCGCAAATTACGTGAGCAACGACCTAGTAACAAAGATGACCTTGACTCGGGTGTCGCAGGGGAGAATGACAGAGTCTATTACACGGGGCAGACTTGCTTGATTTAATTTTAATTTCGTTGTGCGAGATAGTTGCCTGTACCTGGCTGAAATCGTAAGACAAGCGAATATCAAGACTTAAGCGGCTTTCTGAACTAAATATGATGGAGCTGGGTATCTGTGAACAATTAACTGGGAAGGATCAGGAAGGAAATTGTAATGTAGCTACACGAAGTACAATCCAATAATTTTCTGCGGGGCATAGCTCCTCACACCATCAACTCGGCATTAGAGAAAGTTGAGAGGCCAGCTTCACATTCTGGTTACTCTACCACCGGAAAAAGAGCTTCAGGTACACGCTCTATGGAAGGCTGGATGGGCCCTAGAGCCAATCTGACGCGATGGCGGCAAAACGTCCCTGCCTCTGATGGGTATTTAATCCCGATTGCCCAGCTCAAACCCACTCACAATACCGATTGAGTTATCCCGGTCAACTGGTGATAGGTGATGGGAGAATTAAGAAGTGGAGCAAATGAACGCTTGTCGTGCCCGTCTGTCTGTCGGTATAGTTCATCTCCGAAACTACTCAAAGGTCTTCCATGAAACTGATTGGGTGTGGACATCCATAATCAGAGTCGTCGGGAGATTACCATTTCGGACCATATCAGTCCACTTCACCTTCATCATTAGCGCCAAGGTTTGAGCCTTCTTGTCCATTCCTTCTTCCTACCTCAGCTGTGGGCGTCCGTCGTTTTTTTATATATGATTCAAAACTTTTCCACATATCGATTGAGGTTCAATTGATTTGAAGCTTTCACGGCGACGCAACCCAATAAAATCCTCTCGGGCTATCAGCCGAGTCAAATGGTTAAACTATAAAACCGACGTTTCAGGGACAGGTTCTGAAACTTTGGATTTTAGTGTTGAACCATTTGACGCGGCTGATCGCCCGAGAGGATTTTATTGACGTTCAATTCTTTCAACATGCTGTGTTTTGAGAGTTCTGTTGTTTCTAATTTTGGTATTTATAAATACAAACCTGAAGGCAAACGAGGCAAAGGCCGTCCACAGAAACGTTGGAATGACCAATTTTAATTGCAGAGTACTGCATCCTATTTACTCGAACAGAAAATTCCTTGGAGACGGA
The DNA here is from genome assembly GCF_977971745.1 of Zootermopsis nevadensis. NCBI lineage: Eukaryota > Metazoa > Arthropoda > Insecta > Blattodea > Termopsidae > Zootermopsis > Zootermopsis nevadensis. Next base: position 12,529,987 of record NW_028259192.1, on the reverse strand, counting down.
ACAGTCTATAACAGACTAAACCATGGAGATGATGAAATTAAAACTGTCCAGTTTATCACAAAATGATTTTTTTGCCTATCTATAGACAACACTGAATTTTATAGCAATGTGTTAAATGAACTATAGCCTAAAATCAGAAACGTATTCGATGCCCTTGATTGAAGAAAAAGAACTCTGTGGTCCTAACAGCGAGAGAGAGAGGAGAGAGTAAGTGAGAAATCAATATGGGACAACAAGCAGGTTTCCAGGACCTTGAGTTCATTCCCCTCCTGTTGCATGGACCTTGATCCAGATCGTTCACTTTGATAACTCGATCCTATCAAAATAATCTCTTCGCTCAAAGCAACCTCCAAGAATTACGCTTGGCGCCATGAGGCCCGTCACCCTAGAAACATTTTTTCTTGGCGTCTTGCTGATTGATGTGTGTGTGTGTATATATATATATATATATATATATATATATATATATATATATATGACTGCTGTATTAATAGAGGTGAGCGCGAAATGCAGGAAATTAATCAATAATGGGACGACAATGTGTGTCCGACTATTTAATGTCCAATGGAATTTAATAAACCTATCCCTCAATGATGAATTTCCAATTTATGAATTTTCTCTAGAACGAACCATGCACATCTATACATTTTTTAAATTGTCGAACACTATTTTAGCTACAACGAAGATTCAAAGTATTTATGGTTGACTCTTTATGCTCATTATACGTACAGTAATTCAGGATTAAATAAAGACAACTGTTTATTATTTGCACAAGAGGCCCGATTGGCCAACGTGCAGTCAATAAAAAAATTGGGTCAAATAGACACTGAGCACAGACGAGATCTCCCACAACTACAGTACCCCGAGGATGAGGACGAAGATGGTTCTCGAAACGTTGGTTGTTTCTTCATTAAGCCACCTTACACGGCTGGTAGCCCCAGAAGAATTTATTATACTTAGTCGCCGTGAAAGCTTCAGATCATACGAACTGTTTATTATTTGTTTACGTAAGTTCTGATGTTTAAACTGAAAACAGAGTCAACTGTTGTGCAATGTAATCGTTTGCTTAAACACTTGAAAGGTTAAATAGGTAATAAATATCAAAAAGTAATACCATTCTTACTTATTTTTATGATTGTATAGTATTCTAAAAGTACTGGGTGATTTTCTGGAAGTAGGAAACTTGACACATCGTTGACTTTTCGTCGGCATTCTATCTGAATTTCGTTGATATTAGCCACACATCGAAAAGACCGTATTTGCTACGAATTCTAACAAAACCTCGCGAGTTAGTACCATCAGCCTGCATTTGTCCTCTCTCTTCTACCGTATTCATACTGAACGCTCAGTCACTCTTATAATAGTCTCACGTAAGTTAATTACATTCTAATTATATTGTTGGCAGAGCCACCTACCGGCAGACGCTTTGTATTACCGCAATCTCACTCAGCATGGTTACATTTTTATTGCGCAGACAAAGCTATGAAATTATCTTCACAGTTGCCTTAAGACGCATAAATTCATGAACGAATTAGAACAGAATTTCAACATATTGCATCATATACGAGCTTCGTCCTTGATGACTAAAGATGATACAGAGTCATCCGCGTCTATATATGGACATAGGTTCTTCACTGACCTCGAGGTTTAAGATCCAGCATCAAATATAAATATTTTACCGCAACATGGGACAATCCATCTAATTAACTCGCTCATTTTACTAAAGTATCTTCGAATTGTTAGACCAGTAGTCAATTTGTGGCTTAATTTTTTTTTTACAGTAAATGACAACTGCGTCAGGACTCGCCGCCTAAATACCCACAACACGAAAAGGTGAAAGTAGGTTTACGTCATCATTTTTACACAACTGTATAAAAATCCAGGTCTTATTCTAAATGTTACTGAAACCAATGGACAAAACACGATTCAGAAAGTGACACATGTTTCATAGAATATGGAATGTATAACAGGGAAAAGCTAATGTGACACGGTCAATAAATACAATGACAGTTTCCCACACAGTTTTTGAAAACACGAAATTGTGTTTTGTGAACTTCGCCAGATTATGCACGACTAACTAACAGGTACCCTCTCTGGCGCCAATTAAAGGATTTCTAAACTTTAATTTACTATACGTTATAAAATTTAGAAGTATTAAGTAAGAATTTATTGAAGAGATGTGATATAAGAAATAAGTAATTTATTGTTTCAATAAAATTTATTTGATGAAAATCGCAAAAAATCTAAAATCGAACGAAATATAATTGGTAGGCTTACTTTATCAGCTACAATATTTACGTATGGGCTAACTTTCAATTAAAGTGCATGCAGACTATGTGCTTTCATGAAGCACTTTATCCTTGCTGTTGAATAATTGCCAACAATCAAACTACATCAGCAATAAATGAACATCAAAACCAGCGAATGATTCAAATCACAAAGAATGCACGCCTTTGTTAGCAATGTGGTCCCTTGCTTACATTTTGCATCAAAGGATTTATGAAATATTTCAAGCACAGATGACTGTTTTAATACACTGTATAAACAATATAACTTCTACGAGGTGCGGTCGGAAAGTTTCAAGACTGTGTCAATAGAGGGCGAACCGGATGTAGTACGAGCTTCTGCCGCTAGGGGGTGCGGCCTACATTCATAGTGAATCAGTGTGCCAGCCGGCATCATCGAATTAGCATTTGTTTCTTAGTTACGGGCGTTTTGGTAGTGCATTACACCGACCCTCCTGCGATTTCGGAATGGCGGATTTTCATGAACAAATCAAATTATGCCAAAGACTCGCCAAAACGGCTACGGAAACCTATGGAATGCTAAAGCAAGCATTTGGGGAGTCCGCAATGGGTCGTGCACAAACTTTTGTGTGGCATTCACGTTTTAAAAATGGCCGAACCTCTGTCGATGATGACGAGCGTTCTGGACGACCATCTTCGAGCAAAACGCCCGAAAATGTTACGAAGATCGACGTCGTACCATCAACGACTTGTGCGACATTGTTGGGATAGGCTATGGGACCTGTCAGCTGATTCTAAAGGAAGAACTCATCATGCGACGCATCATGACAACGCGCCAGCGCACACCGCCCTCAAAGTTCGGCAGTTTTTGGCCTCAAACACCATGGCCGTCATCCCGCACCCTCCTTATTCGCCGTGTTACTTCTTCCTCTTCCCAAAGATGAAAATTCAGCTAAAGGGAAGGATATTTGAGACGATAGAAGAGATTTAGGCAGAATCGCAGATGGTGCTTGACAGGCTGACAAAGAAAGATTTCCAGGGATGCTTCCAGGCTTGGCAGCGGCGCTGGGATCGTTGTGTTCACTCCCAGGGGAACTACTTCGAGGGTTATGGATGAATTTAATACCTGAGATAAGTGTACGGTTTTTTTTTTTTATAGGCGCAGTCTGGAAACTTTCCGATCGCACCTCGTATATACGTACATTTACGTAAGCAATAATGCATGATGAAGTACGATAAAACACGGAACTGAAACATATGCAAGTGAAGAGTGTCACGTTACTTATGCATTACTAGTTTTATTTGTTTAATAATTATAACACACTTCTTTCCGTAGGCCTATCTGATTATGCACCTACAAGAAAAGTATACACATATTTCCCACTACGATCATTCTACATGGTCTGTTCCAAGCACAGTCGAACTGTTCATAATACGATCATTTTTTACACTTGGTACAAAGAACACAAGTGACATTACGGGTTGGACGACCGGAGTTCAATTCCCTGCAGGGGCAAAAGAATTTCTCTTAGGCCCCCCATACACACACAGTTTGGTCTCCCGTTCGGCCTGCACAGTTGACTGAAAGGCAAAACTCATGTGTGTGTGGTGCGGCCGGCCAGCCAATCGCTCAGTTGCTGCTGCTGTCTCGTGTTCTTCAGTACTGTTTCGCGTTGTATGTCATTTCTTAAGAACGTGGTATTTTGAAACTTGTACCGTAAATGCAGAATTAAACATCAGCACTGGTCCAGACATCTACCACGGTGCCACCTCTTCCATTGTCAGCGGTTCCTACGGCGGTTCATTCAAACGTAAAAGGAATCTGTCTGCTAGTGATCAGATACTGGTGACAGTGGGTGATCGATTGGCTCAAGTGAAAAATGAGGGCAAATTTGAACTCTTTGCAAAAAATGTCGCTGCCAAATTACGAGCATTAGGAAATAATGAACAAAGGATTTATGCAGAGAAATTAATAAATGACGCCCTTTTTGAAGCAGAGCTTGGATCGCTTTCTAGATACTCTTCAATCGGTACTGGAGGTTACTTAACATACAGTACTCCTGACCCTCAGTCAAATATCTGCACTGCACTCGGCGACATAGGCTGGAAGATTGTGACTGTGGCATGCAGCCTGCCGGTTTATCTGCGCGTGTATGGGGAAGGAAAGGGAGAGGGCAAACTGTAACAGTTTTGCCTGTAAGGTCGATCGGAAGGCCAAACTGTGTGTGTATGGGGGCCTTAGTCTCTGCGTCCAGACCGGCTCTGGTGCCCACCCATCTCCTACAGGGGCCCTTTCCCCGGGGATAAAGCGGCCGAGACGTGAAGCTGATCACTCACCTCCATCTAGTACCAAGGTCAAGAGAGAGTGGAGCTATACGTACACTACCCCGCACGTCTTCATGGCGTAGTGCTTGATAAGTACCAGAAACAACGTTACCTTACCACCGTTGTGAAAACAATACTTTGACGAAGAATCTGTACCAACACATTTACTATTAGGTCATGAATTTATTTGGCTGCAACAGTGACAAGAAGGAGTGTCTGTAAGACCAGCTTTGTTCATGTAATTGTGCCACTTAAATTATGAGGCTGGAGACGCCTGAAAACCACAATACGTCATATCCACTGAGCCCAGCAGTTGCTCCGTCTATATTTGGATAACACTACCACATGTGGGTGGACAGGACAGCTTTTCAGTTTCACTATTGGTTGACCATGAACTTCTGATTCAGAGCTACACTTAAAAATTACGTCACATTAGAAACTAAGTTTTAAGACCTTATTTTTATTGAGAACCTTGTTGAAGTCCTGTAACTAACTACATATATGTACATAGGCAGAACTGCAAGAGGTACAAGGCGTATCAAAAACATAATCCGTTCTAGTTAAACAAGGAACCCATCAAATCTGAAGTACCACGATATGTTGACTGATCTTTCATCAAGTATTGGTTTGATCTGTGTATATACAGAAGTTACGTGGTAGATATTCCTGTATCAAAACAATATCCTACGATAAACATGCCAAAAAATTAAAATAAAATAAATACACAAGCAGCAACTACTTTGTTGTGAAGGTTTCCATTCATGAACCCATAGTGGAGAGGTATTTTATGTCTGTACGCCTATCGGTTCGCATGTTTCATAAAAATTCCGGCATTCCCTTCAATGAAATTTCGTGTTGAAGGATCTGCATTAAACGCCCTCAGGCGAACTTGATTTTGGTTCATATCGGTCAAAAATAGTCTAATTCCCATTTAAATGAAATCCACGTTGAAATATATTGATGTTCTCAAAAACAGCGTATCTTTATAAACAGTACATAACACTTAGGCCTAAGACATGTTTAAAACAGTGTTCGGGATGGTGAATACGTGTGAAATATGCTAACTGCGATAGAGTTTCTTATCAGTAGGAATTTATCGGAAGTAAATCAGCATGAAGACAACGAGAAAGGCAAAATCCTAGAACTCCACTGTGACATTTTCCAGCATTTTCTTAAACTTTGGTAATTCATAGACAGAAGCTGCCCTAACAAAACAGCCTCGAATTATGAAAATTTGACGATATTACTTCCTGTGTCTAATTCGTATTGCTTTGTACGTGATGCTGGCAGGCCAAATGCTTGCGTAGTTGAAGAGGTTCCTGGCAGCGACTACCAGTACTGGACGGAGTGCAAATATGGGCGTAACAGGGACATCTGTGGTCAGAAGGCGTAAGTATTAAAGCATCACCCATGCAACGCCATCAGCTTAACATTGTAAATGTATGGATCCAGTTCTTCGGTGACATGAAGGTCATACAACAATGCTGTTCAAAATCTTATCCTGGGCATGCTCATTGGTATTTGTCACAAACACCAATCACTCTGTGAGACTTGAGGTTCTTACAGCAACGAGTATGAAAACAGCTTCTGGGTTCTTCTGGGTTGAAGCGCCGTGTAATCTGACAAAACTTTACCGACATTTCAGAACATTGGTCACTCCGAATATGGAGGCAGCAAACACCTCCGAAACGTCGATAAACTTTTACCAAACTGCACGGCGCAACACCGCAAAAGATAGCAAGCTTCATCAATCTCTCAGTCTACTAAAACATGTCAACAATTAAGTGCGGGACGTAAAAAGATACGAAGTCCTCACAGCGGTGATTGATTGCAGTCTTCTGGGTTGTGATACCGTGTAGTCTTGTAGGTGGTTGCTAACGTTTCGGAGAGACGTATAGCTTCCATTTTCAGAATTGTGCTATGTATCAGTGAATTTATGTATGAAATAAATCAACTTCAAAGACAATGAGATAGCAAGCACCTCAAAAACACGTCTTAAACACTCTGACCCTGAAGACAAAGGTGCTGGGTTCCTTCAAAAAGTTGGCAACCGTCTACAGGAATACACCGCTTTACAGCCCAGAAAACAACAGGTGACACACGAAACAGCAGAATTCCGAGGGCTGGTTCGTTTGCAGTCGCCCATTGACTCCCAAAAACCTTTATAAATTCTTCCTTGAGCATTCCGGAAAGTCAAAGACGTGACAGCTTGCCACCATATTGAACCAAAATTAATTTCTGCACTGACAGGACTTGAAAAAGGTATAAAGAATACCAGTTATGACTGCCAGTCAGGTAAATGAAATTGACCGTTCCAAGGGTCATACTAGATCCAGAGGATTGGCTGAATTTTGATACAATGAGACTTATGTTTGAACATATTTTGGAAGGAAATGGGCCGCATTCTAAGTTCAGAAACATGTCTCTGCAGTAAAGGGCATTTGCTGCTCGGCGTGTGTTGACATTTGTAGTCTTCCATTCTGTCGAAAATGTCAGACTGGTCAACTAAGACAAATGTCAGTATAACATTTGGCACAGAACAGTTAGTAACATCACGATTCCTAAATATCAATAATATTCTGAGAAGTCGGCCGCATGCATGCATGATTAATACTTCTTCCAATTCGTTTTTGTCACTAGCAAGAGTTGGTATGCCTGCATCTGTTGCGATAATTCTGCTCCACAAGTGACATTAATTTCCAGTTTAATTCTGAAGTACGTTTATCTGGACACCTGCCATACCCCTACGTGGATTCAATCCAATATTTGGCTATAATGTGATTTCCGCTAGTGTTTGGATCAGCCCGTCTAAATACCTAAAAGTGTCAAATTCGCTCAATAACTTTTAGTACAGATCAGTCTGGTAACTTCGTTGACGAACCATTCGGACAGAGGGATAGGCATAACTCATTTCATACAATTGAAAGACGCATTAAATGAATCAAAATTCCATCTGCAGTTACATAATTTGACGTAAGCAGATTTACTGTCCCTGGGACTGTTCATAACAAAGGCAGCAGTTGAACCTTCATCTTGTTGCTCTTCCAGGGTGATCCGATATGAATGTTGTGAAGGGTACCAGCAAGTGGCCGACCAGCCCGGTTGTGCAGGAGGTAATGTATTGTTTCCGATGTTTATTAAGCATACTGAGTAACTCAATAAAGTAGATTCCTTCTACAGAAACCAACAATCTCTCAAATGGCCAAGAATTTCCCCACCTTCCAGGTCTACAGGAGCTAAAGGTTAGTTACAGTATTCACAAAATCCTGTCACTGTGCCCTATCCTGACACACATGAATCCAATTCACAATGTCACCCTGTTTATTTAAAATTCATTTTAGTCCTATCCTCTGATATACGAATATCTCCCACGTGGTCTCTTCCTTCAAGGTTTCTTAGACTAAAATGTATGCATTTCTCACTTCAATCCCACACAAAAATGTAAAGGTGTCTGGTAACACGCCATGTAAGCGCTTTGAGGAGAGGAGACATACCTTATACTCAAGCTTGACTGGGGGCTAGAGGTCAGCGTTACGCCCCGGTCGCGCTTTCCCCCCGCAGAAGGGACTCTTAGTGCCCATTGGATTGGAGGCTGGATAGACCTCAGAGCCGGTCTTAACGCAAAGGTTAAGGGAAAACTCCTCTGCCACTGCCGGAGATCGAACCCCAATTTTCCAGCTCATAGTCAAACACTATTCTGACTGACCTACCCTGCCTCCCTTCAATCAATTACCGTAATGATATTTGGCGGGGAGTAACGACTGTGAAGCTCCTCATTCCGTAATTCTCCACAATCTTCAAGCTGTGTCTTGCTGAGCATGAACCCATTAAGGGATGTTAATTAAGACAAAACAAACCTTTCCATACCTCGGTACTTGATGGGTGTGCGAGAAGTAAGCTTCACAGTGTAGCCGCCGTCTCATCGGTCACATCCACTGCATACACTAGGTTGGGCCACTCGACTCCTACCCCTACAAGAAACAGAGCCATTCACTCAACTGAAATAACATTGTGAGTGTCTGAATTTCCAACAATATTTAGAATTCACTTGAACACTGAAATTTGATATTTTTGGCGTCAAGTTTACACATAAATGAAGAACATGCTACTTAAATATTTAATAACTGTAGCAAATTTGATACAGCGAGAAGCGTAAAGAATAATGTTTTCAAGTTTCGTGAAAGAAAAACTGGTTGTTATACTTGTTTTCTTTGTTCAGTGAAGCCTCTGAAGAATATCTTGGACACCGCTAGAGATTTGGGTGCAAGAAAATTCGTCAGCTACATTGAAGATTCTGGTCTCGGCAACGAGCTTTCAAAGGGAGGGACTTACACGCTATTTGCACCTCTTGATGACGCATTTGATGTAAGTCTGCTGCTTAGTATAGGCAAATTTAGCCACTCTTACCTGCAAAAGTAATAGCAAAACTTTATTTCGGGCATAGATTTAATCTCCGGTTGTTACCGTCATATCAAGTCCTCAACTTTGCAGGACTTGGCTCGGGAGCAGAGGTCTCGCCTGGACGGCAAACGTGAAGACCCTCAGAACCCGTTCTTGTTGTATCATCTGGCGGACCGGAAGCTGACTTCGCAGCACTTCCGGGCAGATCTTCTGGTTGACACCCGGTACACCGGACACAAACTTCGTATCAATAAGTATTCCAATGGGGTACGTTGCATAAATTACACCTCTTCGTAATCTTACAGTCAGCTAGCTAAAGTGTTGATTCATCGCCAAGGCTTTTATGAAAAATTGTAGGCCTAGTGTAACAATGAAATTGCAAATGTCTATATAAAAGGCAAGTGTTAGTTTTAACCTGGTCGATTTATTGGTTGGTGATCACTTGCTATTACTAGATCTTTAGCCTTATGTTATAACCAATGCCATGGTAATGCTGTTAAGGGGCTTTGGGCCTTACGAGATAATCCCACTATTCATGGCCTGCCAAGTACAAGTACTTCTATACAACGCAGCGCAATGATTATAACTTCGATATAAGATCACACTTAAGATTTCTGTTTTCGTTTCAGATAGAAACAGTGAACTGCGCTTTCATCGTGAGGAAAGACCAGGAGGCAACAAACGGAATTGTTCATGTAGTCGATTCACTTTTGGATCCGGACCTCACAGTACCACGTGACCTCGCAGAACTAGTGCTTCAGGTAAGGAGCCGAAGCCTGGTCTGGCCACATGTAAACACAGACACACAATACGTACATGCACTGCAGTGGTCACCTCCGTAGTCAAAATTTATAAATAGAAAATTGCTTAAAAAGATAACATTGAAAGAACTAGAACAGAGCCTGTATCGTCGGTAATACTGAACTCCATTTTCAGGACGGGCGGTTCTCAGAACTAGCCAAGGCCATGGAGCAATCGGGGTTCGTGGCCAGGTTGCGCAACTCCCAACAACCCTGCACCATCCTCGCACCGTCAGACGAAGCCTTCCAGAAGATACCCCAATCCCGTCTCGAGAGGATTATGAATGACAAACACGCCAGGGAAGGTAACGTATCACTTGTCTGGCGTCTAAATTTCTTTCCATATTCCATACTTGTATCCGGAGGTCCCAGGTAATCAAAATTATATTTAAGAATTTAGTACCCTCTCGCAAGGGAGAGACAACGCGTCTCCGCTACAAAGATCAACTGGTTATTACAGTTTGACAAAATTAAAACTGTTTTTTCTTCAAATCATACGAAACATGCAAATATACTCTATGGGACAGGAGGCAGCATCACTTAATGTTAAATGCAGGCGATACTTAAGTTACCAGCATGCTTTAATGGATTAGAGGATAAAGCTTAATGGTCTGTTTCATTCTCTTTGTAATATACATTGAGCATCCAATCTTTCTATTGGGCTTCCAACATTAAATTTTCTTCACAGAAAGGAGTCTACAATGCGCTGGGCCCGTAGTTAGGACAGGGAAGTAGAGGGGTGAACAAGTCTTATTTTGGTCGGGATAACTGTTGGGACACTTAGGCGCGGGTCCTACATGGGAGGACAATATTGAAATGGGACCAACGTACTTATTTAAACACATAATTATTGGACTTTTAAAAGTCAGGAATAAAAACTAATATTTGTTTCTTCGTTTCTCGGTAATAAGGGTCTAAATCAAACGTAATTTTAATTTTCGCGAGCCCTTCTTGCCTCACATCTAAGAATACTACAAGAATGTAGTGACATTTTAATGACACATTTTAGTTACCACAAACTTATAACTTGTATTAATTTGACAGCTCTGCTGGAAAATCATGTGATTCCACACCCTATTTGTCTGCCTGCAATTATCGGTGAACACAAGGTACGAACTCTGGGCCCAGAGAAACTAACGTTCGACTGTGATCGAAAAGGAACAACAGTAGAGGAGAAGAGGCTCAGGTCGGACTTCGTGATGGGTCAGAACGGCGTCTTGTACATGCTTGATGATCTACTCCTTCCAGACAGAGGTAATTATAGGAAATAAAACCAACGAAACACACAAACAAAAAAGATAGTTAAATTTTCATCGTTCATGTAACTCAAACACTGGTAACCTCTGAGAGAACTTTCATGAACTCACCGGATGTAGAAACCCCCTCCATATTTTCTTCAGGCATCCAGAATCTCTTCGTCTAGTGGCGTGTCTTCATTCATTTTACGTATTATAATAAAATACTTCAGTAATTTTAAATTTAAAAATAAGCTTCTTGTGTTTGCTGACAATGATAATTAAATCGAAACTTAAAGACGTAGAATGTGAAGTTTTGGTCTGAATTCAGCTGTCTGAGGATAAGGGCCAGCGTAGGGCTGTCAAGATTATAAAGTATCTTTGGATCCATGAGAGGAGATAAATCTATTGATCAGTCAGACGGCTATCATGTTCTAAGGAGAACTATAATCTACTGAGGCACTTATTTTTCATAGGTCCCAAATATAACACAACATTGTCAGAGTATTTTACAAAATCTGTCACAACAATTAACACCAAGTTGAACTATGCACTCTAAAGATGAGGTTCTCACGGCGGTATGCATGATGATATTGAAGATTTCTGTCTTCTGGGTTGTTGCGCTGTGTAGTCTGGTCGATGTTAACCAACGTTTCAGAGGTCATACTGCCTCCGTCATCAGGGCGATGAGTATGAAGATTTCTGTCTTCTGGGTTGTTGCGCTGTGTAGTCTGGACGATGTTAACCAACGTTTCAGAGGTCATACTGCCTCCATCATCAGGGCGATGAGTATGAAGATTTCTGTCTTCTGGGTTGTTGCGCTGTGTAGTCTGGTCGATGTTTACCAACGTTTCAGAGGTCATACTGCCTCCATCATCAGGGTGATGAGTATGAAGATTTCTGTCTTCTGGGTTGTTGCGCTGTGTAGTCTGGTCGATGTTAACCAACGTTTCAGAGGTCATACTGCCTCCATCATCAGGGTGATGAGTATGAAGATTTCTGTCTTCTGGGTTGTTGCGCTGTGTAGTCTGGTCGATGTTAACCAACGTTTCAGAGGTCATACTGCCTCCGTCATCAGGGCGGTGAATATGAAGATTTCTGTCTTCTGGGTTCTTGCGCTGTGTAGTCTGGTCGATGTCCACCAACGTTTCAGAGGTCATACTGCCTCCGTCATCAGGGCGATGAGTATGAAGATTCCTGTCTTCTGGGTTGTTGCGCTGTGTAGTCTGGTCGATGTTTACCAACGTTTCAGAGGTCATACTGCCTCCATCATCAGGGCGATGAGTATGAAGATTTCTGTCTTCTGGGTTGTTGCGCTGTGTAGTCTGGTCGATGTTTACCAACGTTTCAGAGGTCATTCTGCCTCCGTCATCAGGGCGCAACAACCCAGAAGACAGCAATCTTCATACTCACCGCTGTGAAAACCTAAAATCTTACATGATGATCTTGTTCTAGTTTTTGACACCGTGTAGACTCGCAGGTAGGTACTAGTGCTTCAGAGAAAACACACTGGAAATCAAACCCTCAGATGGAGACAGTATGTTTCTCCGAAACTTTGGTATTTACCTTCGAGTCTATACGGCGTCAAAATCCAGAATAACAACATCGTTAACTTTGTACTCGTTACACAGATTCAATTTCTTACGAAACAGTTCCACAATGGACGGCGATTGCTCACGCATGTGCATTGTTTCAGCGAAGAGCATCCTACAACTGGCAGAACAGGAGCAACTGTTTGGGTTCTTGCAAATAGTCCGCTCTGCTGGTCTGGAAGACACCTTTGAGAACTTCGGCGAATACACGGTATTCGCTCCCTCAGAAAGCGCCATGTATGGTGAGTCGCTTAAATGACATGTATATAAGACGGCCGAAACGTATAACCAAGAGACGTTTCACATATTTCGTAGTTGTCTCTTGAAGCGTTTTCTTCATACATACATACGTAAGCTGTAATTTGTAATTACAACACAGAACATTACTTAACTAGGAAATTCATTTATTAGCCCACACGGGTCAATTCTAGAAAACTAATGGATGACAAAATATAGAATTTTGGTTACTAGATTTGGTATGCCTGTTTTGGTAACTGAAAATGTCTTGTTTACCAGCTCTGCCTCCGAACCAGCTGCAGGAACTGAAAACGAGCAAGGACAAGGCTCGAGATTTCGTGTTGTATCACGCCACTCAGGGACGGATAGACTCAGACCAGATCTCAGATAATCAGGTGAGAAAATTGTCAGAAAGTAAGAACTCAGGCAACTTAAGCACTGCATTCTGAAGCTCATTCATCAGTGGATTATTACAGTGTAACTATGCGAGTTCCAGAACTTTTGTACGCGGTACTAAAAGAAAAGAATGTCTACCGGTAATCGATTCCATAACCATTGTTTAAGTGACTGAGCTCTCATGCTCACATTCTGTCACGCTTATTGTTATAATAATTACCATTCGTGCGATGCCGTTCACTATAAGGACTGAGGAAAACAAAAATATTTTAATCATGATACCTCCAGATGTTATTAGCGGAATCTGCGAAATGTTAGGGTAATGAAGTGTCTGTCTTCTGGGATGTTGCACGGTGTAGTCTGGTAGACACTGACAGGAATGGCGGTAGTACGTTTTTCTGAAGAACTTGTGTCTATCTGCGGGTCCACAGGGCGTTACAACCCACAGACCCACAGGACCAACATCTACATCTTCACCACCGTGATAACTTAAAATCTCGTACCGAAAATGCATTTCTTCATTTTGAAATAGGTTTTAATGTCACTCGACGAACAGAACGCCCTGCGGCTACAGATTTATCGTAAAGCCATGGGAGTGGAGGACGCCCTCATTGAAAAAGCCGACTTGCAGGGAATGAATGGCAACATACACATCATCAACAAGGCCCTTTCACCATCAAACATCTCGGCGGGCGATATTCTGCGAAGAGACGGAAATTTCAGGTATTTTGGTAACCACGAACAGAAAAATACACGTAAAAGAAATTCGAACTAGTGAAATGAATTATGGCTGTCTTCTGGATTGTAGCGTCATTGTCTGACAGAAGTTAACCAACGTTTCAGAGCTGCTTTCTGCTTCCATCATCAGGGCGATGAAACGTTGGAGGACTTCTGCCAGACTACTAGGAGCTACAATTCAGAAGGCAGCCATTTTTGAACTCACCGCCGTGAGAACCTCAAATCGTACTTTGTGAACCAGAGGTTCAGAAATACAGCGATATGATGCATGAAGGAAAGAACTCACCAGAGCTTCAGTTCAGTTACTGAAGTTTCTCCTGAGCAGAGTGGAATATTCGTTGGAACCTGCTTCTGTACTTCAAACTTGATTTTGGTTTATCAATAAGCAAAGTAAAGAACGTTCTATTCTCTATATCAATTACCCACTGAATTATTCAAAAATACCACACCCAACTCATAGGTATAATAGTATAGAATGTTATGATATGTTTCGGCCCTTTCCTGCCATATTTTGATACTAACTTAAATCTTAACTACAAGTTGTTTATGACAGTGACGTCAACTCTAAAATTAAACTTCACAAATGTGTCATGCTATTGATCTAAAACCTTAAAACGTGATAAGAAACTATAAAATGCTATACAGAAGTGTAGTGTTTAAAATCATTGGTTTCCTTAGTGATAACGGAATCGTCCCGTGGACCACCACGCATGCAGACCTACAGTCGTAGGGTCAGGCGTAAGATGACAGGGCGAAGTCTTGTAGTGTTAGGATCGTAGCAGTATGGAGGTGACGTCTGTTAAGCCCACGGTTATCCTATTGACGACCGAGGTATCCTTTGAACGAAATATCAAGAGAGGAATAAATAACCGATTATGAGCATATATTATATACCAGTTGTCGCGACCTAAGCCAACAACTTACCAATAATTCATATGTGGTAGCAGTTAAGCTATAGCAATACAAAGTCAGTTTCGTAGGAATGAAAGCAATGATCATCCACCACATCGAATATGAACGAAATCGGCCCGGTAGTTTGAACGCGATCACAAGCTGTGTTTTTGTTGCAGTATATTTCTTCAAGCGATGGAGACAGTCATGGAGAGGAGCCCTGAGACTCTGGAGCTGAGGTCACCCGGTGCATCCTACACTTTCTTCGTTCCAACAGACCAAGCCTTCAACCGTCTGGGATCTACGCGGCTAGAGCGCATCATGGATGATCCCGCCTACCTAGTCAAGGTAAATCTTATACAAAGGTCCAGGTCCAATAAACATAAGAACAGATCAGTATTTAATTAACATGGATGTAAATAATGGAGTATTTAAGCCTGTACATCCATTCATACAGATCTTTTTTCCGAAAATACAGAATGCAAGATTACATTCTTTGTTCTGTACCAGAAGTTGACAGGCGAATTCTTTTTCTTTGCCGTGCCAGCCAGAAGTAAACGCTACCTAACCTAACATAAAATGTGAGATTCTTTCGGCTGTAAAGATGTCGGTGGTTGTGTTCCGGGCTAACACCGTGTGGATTTGCAGATGGGTATCAAAGAGGAACATACTGCATCCATCTTCAGGGCTAGACTGGATTGATCTGGATTAAGATAGGGACAGCTGGCAGGTTATCCTTAACACAGCAAGGAATCTTCGGATATTACAAAAAGCGGGAAATATATTAAATAGTTGCACAACTATCAGCTTCTCAAAATTACACTGCTTGATAAAGTGTATTAAGTAAACTTACTGTCTGCACTAGAAGAACACAGCTATTGATTCATGTCGTTCTTAAGCGCCTAGTTTGATTAAACTTAAACTTCTAAAAGTTTCATATATTTTACTGCCTTTTTCATACATTTTGGTTGAAATACGACTTTTTTTACAGGGTTAAATCTATCTGTGCTTTATAAGACTCAAATCGTGCAGATATAAAAGCAACTTTTTTGTTGTTAGACTTCCTCCGCTCGCGTTTCAGTTATACCGACACTGTTGTCATGATATAAAAGAAAATGCTGAAGTACAGCCCGTGCTTCGTACTCAGGAGACCCCGCTTTAAATTCTAGTCTCTGAAATGAATTATTAAAATTGAGTACTGCAGCGATTTTTATGTTCCTCCGGGCAAGTCCTAAATTAGCGCCTCAAAATCAGCCACTGTTGTTCCCTTTAACATTTTTCTCATTTCATTTTGCATATTTTCCCCTTATTGGGGAAAAATCTTATCACATCCTGACGCTTTTGACTTGTATTTTGAAGGTTCCAGATTTAAATGTCAGCTGGAACACCGACCATTCTTGCTGAGGTCTTTGTGATTTTACTCAGTCCATACAGGTGAACGCCAGTAGTTGGTCACTAATTCATTCGAGTTCACAGAATGTAATCATCCTATAAATAACTAAACAACAACTGTACTTCTTATAGCCAAAACACAAGCAGTTGGTAATGTATCGTTAAACAAACGAGGAAGACAAAAGCTGTCACATCTGTATCAGCGTGGGGCAGACACTGAAAACTTCATTTTCTGTGATAGGGACTATATTCATGAGTATATTTACAGCGTAGCTTCATTCGTCTTGTACCGCGTTTCTTGCACTGGAAGGCTACAAAGTCATTTCTACAACCGTCACTCAACAATATCAATGTTACTGTGTATTAAATTTCATCTTGTTCTTGTCAGTACAAAGTTTCTCGATTTAAAAGAAAGACAAAACTGAAATGTCTGAGAAATCGATACATGTGCGTGTTGGAAGTTTGTAATAAAGTCCTTTTTTTATTTAAAGAACGTCATCAAGAAACTCTAATAGTATTTGTTTTGCAGACATAAAAAATAAACACACTTTACTGTTAAAACGTGTCACTGAAAAGTCGGCGACTGATTTCAATATATACAGTGCTCCTGAAAATAATGCACAAAGCGATCTCGGCAAGACCGAAACGAAGAGGAATTAATCTTAACCTTAGTTCAGTAATCAGACCGTTTTGATAGTACTAACTTAACTTCACCTCAAAGTATATTAAGTCTTAGCCTAGCAATGTCTAAACTGTGCTCATTTCGTGATCTAATATAACGAGGCGTGGTTAAAATAGGTTACTAAAAATTTGTATACTATGGTAATAATGACATTTGTTTCAGACTATTAAGAATCATGTTGCAGAGAACATGATTGCTTCGGAAGCCTTCAAACCAGATCTTTATTACGACATACAAACCAGACAGAATGTCGTGGACGTTGTTCGAAAAAATGGAAAGTTAAAGGTAAGCCACTACATTATCCTTACATTTTAATTATAAAGCAACAGAAATCAATTTTCCTAACTGATTGGTTAATGGTGGATTCAACCGCATTCACCATTGGGGACTGTCAATTCGGGAACAATTTAAGACAAAGTAAATAAACATCTAACTTTATGGAGCAGAGTAATACGATATTCGCTCAGCTGCTCAGACATTCCAGTTTTTTATAAATTCCGAATTCCTATCACCGTGTCCACAAGAAATCACCACTGAACCCTGTAACCAGTCAGTCTAAACTATAAACATTCATTTTAACATTATTCTCCCAGTGTTATCTCATCTACCAAGTATTTTCTTCTTTTTAGATTTCTCCTAATACAATTTTCTATGCATTTATAATCTTCCCAGTAGTGTTACACAGCCCGAAAGTCTCACTGTTCCTGACTTAATCACCTAATAATACAGGATTAAGAGTTCCAGTTATGATGCTTCATATTACAAATTTCTCTACAGCCATTCCTTTCCTTAGATGAAACACTCTCAGTTTTCTTCGATCTACTTTTAGGTGAACGATGCCACAATGACGGAGTGTGACATCCTCAACACAAATGGCGTGATTCACGTCATCAACAGAGTTCTTCTTCCTGACCAGCGCACTGAAGACTGACGTGTCTGAACAGCTTATTCTTTCTAAGGTCAATTCAGCTGGCACTTATAATTGTCCCAATTATTAATAAATCAAACATAAGACTTAGCTGTTACATTCTGTATATGTAGTTCAAAGTAGAAAGTGTATCTTTATGAATAACAGCTGCCAGATACATAATCTGTTAATATTTTTTATTTATTCATAAAAATCCTGATAAAAGGTCAGGTAAATATGTAAAAGGTTCTTAACATACGTTGTACGGACGACTTTTATACAGAGAGATTTCGTGAACAATATAACGTAAATGTAACATCACTGGAATGTAATAAACATCTTACCTCAATTTATACCAGAACAATTCTGTTATTAATTTCATTATTGTTTACCATTATGAGTATTGTATTTGCAGCAATAGACATTCAAGGTGAAACCAAACTAAAGTTGTCCCGTGCTTAATTAAGCACTGTGTCATTAAGACGAACGGACGAGCGGAGTACAACATTTAACCTCAACAACAGAGTCTAGGCTCATTACAACAGACGAAACAACTGTCGTGAGCAACAAATAATGTATTTTTGTGACTTCAAACAAGAAGGAGATATCGGCAGAATTTGATCTTTGGCCATGGTAACCAAGGTAGCCTGGAGATTCACCACCCAGTTATCCGAACTCTGTAACGCATGTAAAACAACCATTATTTCTGCCCGATTTCAAACATAATTGCAACATGCTGAAGGAGTTTTGTAAAATTAATGTAACATGTAACGATAATCTGATCACCCGTTCTCTAGTTGTCAGCGGACAGACGAACATACAAACACGATGAACCTAACAGACGATTTTCTGTAACTGAATGAACGCTCGTAAAAACACTAGTAAAACAGTGTAAAGTTTTTATATTAACACACAGTTTTCGTTTCCAGAAATAGACCTACAAGCCTAAATAAAGCCTGTGTCATAAGAGAAACTGTCACGTGAATGACAGCGAGAATGATTTGATTTTGATTTTCTCGTTTTGTTCGATGTCATGGCGTCAGAGGAAAGCGCGAAGCTAAGAACTGTCAGTATTAGCTACCTGTTCTCGACATCGTTAAACGGAACTCTCGAAAATGAGACGCCAAACATCTGTAGTGGAACACACTCTTTACCTTGTTCAACTACGTATTTACGTGTCTACATTCGATTTAAAACGCTGCTAGTAGTAAATTATGTAAACTCATAACTAACTGCACATAGCAAAAGTCTACTTGAGGAATTGGTAATTGCTAAACTGGTGAAGAAATTCCTAGCCTTTTATTGAATTCGGAGGTTCAATATCATGCTCAAAACCTGACATTGGATCCTATAGTGATTCCATTGAATCTACACACTACTTCTTCAAGATCAGTTTTATTAATAATATTATCCTACCGGCTGTTCCTAGGTCTACATAATGTTACGTGTCCTTCAGGTTTTCCGATTAAATTTGCATGTATTTCATTCTTTTCAATTTTCTCCGCCGTCAAGACTACAGAACCAATTTAGCTGAGAAAGCAATATTAAATAAACCACGAAACAAATTTCCTTCATACTCATCTATACATGAACACTCCGAATATATCAGCCCCTACTAGGCGACTATGCGCGCTATGTAACGGCTCCGTCCGGCGTTATCCATTCAAATGTAGCGTATGGATCTGTCGTCAACATAAGCTATACAGTTTAATAATTCCTGTACGATGAAATCACCTTCATACTTCATTATCATTATCATCTGATGACGTTCCAGGACAAGAATGTCTGGAGATACGTAATGTAAAAATACATCCACATGATCATGAATATTATCGATGTGATATCTACATTAACACATACATTTAAGTACTTTCATGTATTTGTTGTGTGTGATGGTAATAATTACACTTACTTGAACAGACCACAAGAGCCTATGGGCGTTGTGCTACAGGAGCGTATGAAAAATGTATTCGCTCCAACTACGTGCACAGATGATGTCTGTGTTTACTCATTTTATAACTAGAGAATATTTGGGCGGAATTTAATGATATTTTGCATGGATTTCAATCACAACTCTGAACCCGCAAGAGCAGATAAAAGAACCGGGTGAAGAGACATGTTAAATTGTGCTGTACCGGAAGGTACAGCGACATGGAATCAGTGAAAGGACAAGTCGCCTGGTGGTATCACGTCTCACCAGTAGCAACAGCCCTTGTCTAAATATGTCAAGGCCTTCCGCCACGACGAAAACCCCGTTAGAGCAATCACATCCCCTGTTAGAGTTAACGCATCGTTTACCATTTCCAGCAATGGGTTCGTAGCAGGGATGGCGTAACCTAACAAGAAGAGGTGTTGCGGTTGCACTTATAGTTCTTGTCGCGTCTTTCTTATCGTCCTGGTAATAGGGGCAACAAGAACCACCGAATGGTTCGTAAACTACTTCCAGACTACAGGGCGCTAAAACCTAGAAGACAGCAATCTTAGTAGTAGTTGTGACAGCAGTTGTAATAGTGTAAATCTAGTAGTGTTTGTTGTATTTACGTGTATAATGCTAGAGCCAGCGCCGCTAAAGCATATTTAAAACATTTTATTGTGTCTTTGTGGAGCTTGGATGAAAGCGTGAAACGGTGTTACCGCACGGTGGCGCTCGATGCGTGCTTCGTCGCATTACGTATTCCTTCCCTCGTCGCTGTTGCTTGGTGACGACTTTAGAAGGAACAGACCTAATCCGTTTAAAGTTATCCGATCGCAGCGACATCAAAAGCCACACAGAATCGATAAGCAAGAATACCTTTATTCAAAGACGGCTGTCTTCTGGGTTGTAGCGCCGTATAGTCTGGTAGACTTCTACCAGACTACACATCAGCACAATGTACGGCGTTCGTAGAAAAGAAATCAGTAAATTAAATAAGCAGTTAACAACCATATTATAAACAGATACATTTTAAATACGAGGTACGCCTGGCTGTATTATCGCATATCGAAGTTCTGGTCATTTTCTGAAATCAGTAACAAAACTCTGAGAGCTTAGTATATGAATAAATATAAAATTAAAATTTTACCAAAGTCGTGAACGCTCCTTGTACAAGGCAGTGAAAACACGAGCAAAAGGGATTCAATATGTACAAAGAATGCCCAGATGACTATTATGCAGGGTGAACGTTGTACAAAATTTGACAGAATTCTAGACAGAGAGAAAAGAAATAAATTACAAATATTCTCCTTGATTTAAAAAAATACGGATTAACCACAGCCAAGTCCATTGTAGATTTATAAATTTCACTCTCATATAAATGTGAAGAGAGCTGTAGGCCTTATCATATATATTACGAAATCCCTCGTTACTCTAAACTCTTCATTCTGTTAATCCTTATTGCGTGCAAATATTTCTCTTTGCGACTTATTTTCAATAAGGCCCACGTGTAATTTACTTTCTTCCCTCAAAATAAGACATCACATTAATACTGATACTCATACTTAAAAAAATTAAACGGAAACAATATCGCAGCGACTGTGCGATGTCTTGGACCGTTGAACACTAGAATCGTTGTTTGAATGACGCTCGAGGAGTTGATATACTGAGTGTTTCTCAAATACATGGCGCTAATTTAGGGACGTGTTCTATGCACAAAAGCAACCAAAAACGCCTGTATAAATATGAAATTTTTGTCGTTTCGACATTGAGTTACGCCCCATTTTATTTTGAAAGAAGGATACAAATAAAGAGTGCACCCGTCCGAAGGAAAGTGTTTGTTTACAAATGCTGATTCTAATGTAACATATTTCTTTTAATAATAATAAATTACGAAAACTTTCTTTAGTGT
Source organism: Zootermopsis nevadensis (assembly GCF_977971745.1). Taxonomy (NCBI): domain Eukaryota; kingdom Metazoa; phylum Arthropoda; class Insecta; order Blattodea; family Termopsidae; genus Zootermopsis; species Zootermopsis nevadensis. The sequence goes on along the minus strand of NW_028259192.1, from coordinate 12,508,321 downwards.
AATCCAAAATGCCTTCATATCCATCGGATACCAGTCAGGGCTCTCGCATGTTCTAAATACCGACTGCAGGCGTCTTCGAGATGCAGCGAGCACAATGCATACTCAATGACTATCTGATGCTGATCCGTTTCTGTGAAAATATACTGGTTTCCTTATTCGGGAAATAACATTACAAACAACGACGTGACGTGGATTCCGAATATTGTGATAAGCGTTTAAATTGTTTTTAGCACGCATAGCAGATGTGGCTATGACTCTTGTTGGCAGAGAGAACACATTTCAATACAAATAAAATAATCTCAATTGAAATTCGTTACTGTTTGTATTACCACACTTCCTCTGCTGCAGTTAATGCGTATTAGTGAATTTAAATGCTGATGTCTCATCTTTGCGACTTAATACCTTCGTCACAAAATAATGAAGTTCAACTACTTGTAAGAAACTCTTGACATCATTGGTGATATATCGGCAGAATCAGAAAAGAAACGATGTCATATTTGCTACGCACATTATAAATAAGCATCAGATGCATATTCTTTTAACTTAACAACAAAAATAATGCTCTTTTTTAAATTTATTTATCAATAAACTTCCTCATACATTAACATTATTATTAAAATACTATATGCTCAAAACAAAATTATAGTAAACTCTATTACTCCGTAATTATGTCTGTTTCATTTAATAATAATCTCCTATATCCTGTTATAAAATAAGCGTCTCCATAAACATACAACATAATAAATCACATTGTCTACAAACAATGCAATTCATGGAAGAAGATTCTTGTCCATAAATTATACAATATAGTCAGACAGAAGAAAATATATACAGGCTGACAGAAATGAGGCAGTAGCACTTCAGTTCGTATTTTACTATACGCATTTTTATTGAGGTTGATTATAATAATGGAAGGATAAAATGTGATAATTGTAATTAATCTGTTACTTAGTTTCTTCTTTGGCAATGAAAATAGGCACCAAATTTGTGAGGTTACAGAATATAAATTTCATGGAATTTAAATTTTTTGATCAATTTCATTCCTAGCCGCGAACATTCGAGGAATGTTATATATTTATTTAATTGTACACGGTATTCCAGAAATGCGTTAATTAATACTTCAGTATTGTTGAACGTATCTGTTCATAACTTGTAACAGACATGAGGACTAGATAATGCAGTACGAATACGGAAACTGTCCTGTGTTAAGTCGGAGACAGCGAGCCTCGTTTGAGCTCCAGGAAACCGCAGTTTTATTCCGGGTACAACGACAGACATGAACAAATGCAATGCGCATGGCGTACCACGGATTACAATTACTTGGAAACTAACTGCTCTGAGGATTTTTGTGTCCATTTATTAACTTTATATTATTCTCAATTTATTTTATGACGATTGCATTTGCAAACATTAAACAGAGTAGAATTATGGAATGTTTAAGAAGCAATTAGAAAGGTTGGCCTAAAAATGAACTCAGAAAAAACTAAGTACATGTTAATATCTCATCATGAGACAGGCGGGAAAAATCATATTAGGGAGGCTAATAAATCCTTTGAAAGTGTGACAAAGTTTAAATATTTGGGAACAACAATAACAAATCAAAATGATACTCTTGAGGAAGTTAGGAGGAGACTAAATTTCGGGAATTCTTGCTACTTCTCAGTTCAAAATATTTTGTCTTCCCGTCCGATTTCTAAGAGCCTAAAGATTAAAACAAACAAAACACTGAAGAGGAATATAGATTGCAGGTGTTTGAGAACAGTGTATTGAGGAGGATATTGGGGCCCAGGAGAAAAAAGGACAAATAATGATGATCTTAAATATTTGTACTCTTCCCCTAATATTGTAAGGGCGAATAAATCAAGAAGACTGTTCATAATAATATTTAGCTCGGTTTATTTTAAGAAAAGTAAAGGGCTTTCAAATATATAAAATAATCTGTAACTTATCTTCGGTGTAAATTAGTAATTCCCAATGTACTGGAGAAAAGAGAGGGGACACCAATGTTAAACACACATAAAAGCAACAAGTTCGTCTGATTTCTCAGACTGTCCCTACATCCAATTAGTTCTGTGCAAAGCGCCGTGCACCCAGAGGAATACCTTCCACCCCACACCAGCTCTGCGCGTTTTCAGCGCTTCGTCAAAGCCACTACGATGAGCCACACGACAGCAATTTCTTCATTCTCGACGTAATTAAACCGAACCGACGCTGAAACTTCATGGTTAAGGGAATTTATTACCGTACAAACAGCAAACGCTAAAGGCGTGGTCTCATAAACATGACTTTATACGCCTAGAAATTGTAAATATTGAAACGTGTAAGATTCGATGAACGGAAAGGCACTGAAGAACATTCGTATAATTATTAGCATGACCTTGAAGTTAATTTATTTCATATTAAAATGCATGAGTTTTGACATGGCATAACGTCCGTACCAAATTTCTCGAAAATCCATTTAGCTGTATTCGGTATGTTTTAAGCGTACGGATCGACAGACAGAAAATGCGAACATAAGAGACGCTCTACACTTTTATCAGTAGTACAGACCTGAATTATTATTGCCAAATCTACAGGGATGCAGCAAACAAACTTGAAACGAAACTATTCAACTTTATATGTTCTATAATCGTCATTAGCAATGAAAACTGTATAGAAAAAAAACAAAAGAGAAGCCTGTTTGATGTAAAAGATGGAAAAGACGATAAATAATGAGGAGCTGCAGATCATGTTACGATTTGTAGGGAAGACAAGAGAAAGTACACAAAGAGTTGTTATAAATATTAAAACAGTTGTGTGTATACAGTACAATGGCAGTCATGAGAACAGAAATAAAGATAAACATTCAAAGATATAAGCACTGTACCAGCATTTCCTCTGATGCTGTATTAATTCTTGTGGTAATACGTTGAGAGCTTTTGCTGTGGTTTGAAATTAAGAGAGTCTAGTTATTATTTCTTAATGAGGGAGATTTGTGTTTCTGCACACTCCGCTCTGATTTAGCCACATTTTCGAAAACCAATATTTGGCAAGATTGATAAACACAGATGACTGCAAATATTAAAATACTAATAATACTTAGTAAAAAAGTACGCAGAAATTAACATTAATTTTGTAAATGTGCCTGGAAAAATTATTTAACCCAAATTTGTCGAACGTATGTGAGTATACCAACAATCTCTTCTTTTGCTGTATTTGTTTCTTTTACACGCAATCATATCCTCATCATGATTAATATTTATAACATCAAATTCCAAGCCTATTTCAAGAACAGCAAATAAAATAATTATACATATTTAATTAAGTCAATAGTAACAATAAATATTTTAGAAATTAAACGCTCCATCTTAGATGCAACACAGTAACATAAAAGATTATAAATAAAACTCTAGTATGTATGATTTGAGGTTTTCACAGCGGTGAGTATGAAGATTTCGGTCTTCTGGGTTGTTGCGCTGTGTAGTCTGGTAGATGTTTACCAACGTTTCAGAGGTCATACTGCCTCCGTCATCAGGGCAACAACCCAGAAGACAGAAATCTTCAAAACTCTAGTAAACAACCTTATGACATCCGGGAATGCTCATCAAGTAGGATGAGATGAGCAGGAAGTGTAATTTTTTTAAAATTTGTCTACCGTCTAACTTATAAAATCATAAAGTTTTGAAAACCTGATTGTGCTTCAGTCAACAGATTACAGGGCAGAAGGAAAGACAACAGAAAACCTGTCTTTTGGGCTACGTGGTTGGCAAGCATAAGTCTGAGGCTATTCAACCAGGGGGCTTCTTCCCCTTGTATACCTGATAATGAAAGCTGAATCCAGCTATCAAATCGTTTAAATTTTGTGACTTTAAAAGTCAGACGACGGACGAAATCCAAATATACATTTTTGCTCATTATAACGCACTATCGTCAGAAACCTTCAGACTTAGGCAGGATATGTATCACACGTGGGAACATGAGAAATAGTCACAATTTTAGTTGGAAAACACTTCAGAGAAAACCAGACGTAGCTGAAAAACAAACATTAACATTTGTCTTATACGAATAATGTGTGATGATAGCTAGCGTTAAAATCCGATGGTCGATGTTTGCAGGCATGGAAATTAACCTTCGACGTCTATAAAGCACAGAAATTCTTCAGCCGCTGACTAACAGATTTTTAGGAAAGACCTTACACCCAGAATTTTTAGTCTTCTACACTACATAGTAATATGAAGCAGTGTTGAGGACAATAGAGTAAATTACAAGTATGTTAACATAGTTCATAACTGACATCCGACTGACGCTTAAAACATTAATAACTGTACAACACGCTTGCAACATAAGCCTTTTTCAATAAAGAGAATATGAAATTTTCTTAAAGATTTTTCATAAAGGGCAGTGTTAATCTTTTAAACCACGTTTGTTTTGTTCACAGATGACGAAGCGACATCATCAACTCTATGCATGAATAGTGCGTAGGATTACAAGCGGCTAGATTGCGTCCTGCTTATGAATGCGGTCGGAAGAACTAATTAGGTAACAGGATGAAAGCTTTTTATAACTTGTTAGCGCAGATAAGTAAATCAAGCAATATGGTATTATGTCACAGTCGCAAAAGTCAGGGGAGACCCGAGTTTTCTGAACTCCGAGCAACATCCATTAAGCTTTATTTATCAGCTCACGCTCTGATTCTATATAAGTAGCTGTGAGAAGCACAAATATTAATGCGTCAAATTGATTATTATTTAGTTTTGGTATTTTCCTTATTCATCCGTAAATGCTACAATAGATATTTCAGTTTCGAGTTTGTATATTTTCAGCCATTATGTTTAATCTGCACTCTCCTATGGAATAATACTTGATATCATTTCGAAATGCATAACATGGCTTTGTACGTTTACATATCTGTAGCGCTGAAGACCCACGACTGTCATTACGATGTGTGATCTGTGGAAATAAAATTTTTGTTCTTCAACTGGGATCACATAAACAACCAACATACTTATATGTTTAGGTGTGGGTAATTTATTTCAAAACAGGGCGCCGAATATAATATTTAGATTAATGAATGAGGAAGTAACAAGAATTTTAGTAATTTGTGCCCTTTAGCAAATTTATCACTAAATCAAAACAGGAAGGAAGACTCGCATGTATTAACAATTCATACACGATTTTAGTCGGAGAAATCTGAAGGGGAAACACAATTTGAAATGCCTAGTTTAGATATCAGGATAATATTAAAACGGATCTTAAATAAGCATATTGTGTGGCTGTGGAATATACTGAACTGAGTCATGTAGGGTCCGGCAGTGGGCTGTTGTGAACGCGGTAATGGACCATCGGGTTATGTAAAAGGCGGTGAAATTTTCCACCAGCTAAGTGACTGTTGGAATCTCAATAACTCTGCTTTATGCGAGATCAGTACGTAGATGAAAGGATAATATTAAAATGCATCATAAAGACACGGTAATGGAGACCGGACCGTAATCAGCTACCTTGAGAACTGGGTACAGGAATAAGCTTTTGTTTCGGTCATCTGAGTGACTATAAGCGTCTCAAGAATTACCTTGCTTCATGGAGTTACTTCTTCTGTGTTAAGTTTGCTGTCTTCTGGGTTGTTACGCGATGAATCGCCCTGGTGACGGAGGCAGTATGACCTCTGAAACGTTGGTTAACATCGACCAGACTACACAGCGCAACAACCCAGAAGACAGAAATCTTCATACTCATCGCCCTGATGACGGAGGCAGTATGACCTCTGAAACGTTGGTAAACATCGACCAGACTACACAGCGCAACAACCCAGAAGACAGAAATCTTCATACTCATCACCCTGATGACGGAGGCAGTATGACCTCTGAAACGTTGTTAAACATCTACCAGACTACACAGCGCAACAACCCAGAAGACAGAAATCTTCATACTCATCGCCCTGATGACGGAGGCAGTATGACCTCTGAAACGTCGGTAAACTTCGACCAGACTACACAGCGCAACAACCCAGAAGACAGAAATCTCCATACTCACCGTTGTGAAAACCTCAAATCCTATATTCTTCTGTGTTCTTTACGCTCTAGCGTGAACAAACAAATTCTGCGCCAGTCCATATCTATCTGCACTACCTCTGAGCTGTAGTCATGAACTACGTAACCTTCCGACGTCACCGAACGTGATGTGGCGCGAAGAGCAACCCTGAAATTTCAGAGTACTTCAGACAAAACACCTTTGCATTCTGCTTCTATTTCTTTTCTTGTTCTTTTCTGCTGTTCTCCAATGTTTATCTTTATCATGCTACTTCTATGCTTTAGAAAACAATATAACAACCTTCAGACTAGGCACCCCTTGTTTCAGTATCAATTTTAAACCGAGGTTCGCTTTTATATTTGCATATTAATCGAGTTCTGGCCTACAGTGCTGCGGGCCCCGAGGTGAACCCCATCCCTTCAACTTATTACGTACTTTGTGTTCTCGCATGTTAGGTGTTATTTCTGTTAACGCGGCTTGTGTTATACGTCTAACGCTATTAACATCAATATTGTCAGGGAGCAGCGAACCGTTCTTCATTCACACGTTGATGTTAGAGTTCTGACATCGTAAAGAGTTGCTGTCATAATCGCGCAAAGTGTATTACGCATCCATCATTGTTTATCAGAATTTTCAACAAGGAAAATATCCATCGTCATCAGACGAAATTACACAAATTCAAGAAATATGTTTCACATAATTTCCTTGCAATTTTACTCTCATTATAGAACCCGATGTTCATCTGTTACAAATTTAATCACGCTGTAGATATCACACGGCATTGCCAGAAATTACATTGGGCTTATTTAGTAACAGACGTTAAGGGGGTCAGATTTCACCGCGGTATGCAGCGTCTTCATGTTGCGAAAAAGATTTCTTGTGAACATTACTACGTCGCGAAGGCCGGACTAAGGGTTGCCATCTAGTTTGGGGTAGAGCGTAACCCTACACCGTAGAAATTAAAGTATCACGAAACTTTACGTGGGCCTTGTGATTTTCAGGATTACCTGAAACGACTTAGACGTTAAAAGAGCATGGGAATTTGTTTTTGGGACTGGTAAAATAGTTGTTTTCGCCTTTGTCAATCGTCCAGGTGTTGTGAAACAATGTTTCGGTAGTTGGTCCTACTAGTTAAAAATGAGGAGAGAAACCGAAAATGCTGGGACCTCTCGTCAAGCTAGTCTCAAACCTGGACTAGATTTCTGTCCTCTTTTTCACCTGAAGACGGAGGTGGAACCAGTTACCAAAACGCTGTCGTCTTATAACACCTGGACGATGGATTAAGTCCAAAGAACTACTCAACAGAATGTTTAGTACCATCATCAGAAACAGCTTAACTTCAGTACTTAGAATGTTAAGCATTTCTATAAGACGTGCTTGGAAGTCGCTAGTTACGGAGAAAACGAAATGTAATTTGAATATAAAAGAAATACATGCTCGTTCGGTTACCTGATTATGATAGTGGTCGAATGGGGAAACGGGAACACGTACCACAGTTCCATAAATGGTCTCTCAGAAAGGAGGTGTAAATAATCAAATAAAGTAACCTTCATTAACAATCTATTGATATCAATGGAAATAAATTACCGTTGTAGCTAAACGTGCATTCCTTAGTCAAGGTAAAAATTTGGAACGTGAATTTCGACAATGGCACAGACAAATGAACCTATCGTTAAGTTTTCTAAATGTCAAAGTAAAAGTAAACTCATTTCAATTCAATTCAATTGTGGGATCTTATCAACATGGTTATGAACCTTTAGTTTGTATAAAAGGTATGGAATAATAATGTGAATAAATTCCTACTAATGTGAACAACAGCAAATATAAGCAATTTTATATTAATTAAATCTTCTCGGGCTATCAACCGTCAACTGGTTACAAATCACAGATGTTTCAAGATCCATCTCTGTTTCCATCACCAGGGCTATAATTTTTAACCAATTAACACGGCTGATAGCCCGAGGTGTTATTAATGTTATTCGACATTACAGATTAGATAAAATAGTTTTATTCAGAATCAGAAATGATATAGTGTGCAAACTAAAGCTGTAACATGTTGACCAGCACTTGGTTGAAAATGAGACGTTTTCATAATTTTGTGCGTTGTGATATTTATCATTTTACGTAGTGCCATTAAAATAATTTATATATCAATTTCTATATACTTTGCTGGTGTCAACAGCTATCAGCTGTGTTGTCAATTATGTACTGATGTTATTTATTGCTTTTGTTAAGCCCACGTTTCTATTTAATGGTCACAGATGTTTTCACTAACACAATACATTATCACGCTGTAATATTTCTCCTCTGAGTAAATGGGGAAAACGTACACAAGGCGGGTTTTCTCTCTCTCTCTCTCTCTCTCTGACCCTCATGTCCTTGTTGAAAGTTTGCCGCAAAAATTGAACAGAATCACAATTTATGACATTGTTCTACAAAGCCGTAGCAACAATAGAACATAATGTCTTATTGGCTTTAATAATGAGACAATGAAACTGAATGTGTCTGAAAACAGATACGTGACTATAATAATGCTAATGCCAATATATCGACCACATTGCTTTATAAGAAGTCGACATTCGCTTATCTGGTCATGAAATTCCCAGCTATTATAGAACTAGAAAGTTCATTACCAGGTTCACAACAACCCACCTCTGGCCCTGCCTTCACCAGTTAAATCAAGTGCATACCCTATTTAATATCAACTGTATTATTATGTTTTCATCTACACCTAGATTTACCAAGTGGTTTCTTTCCTTCAAGGTTTCAGACTAAAATTGTATATGCATTCTTTAACCTCGCCTTCATATTACATTTCCTGTCCTTCTCATGATTCTTGATTTGAAAAACATTATAATCTTTGGTGAAGAGTGCAAATTAGATAGTTTCTCATTACGTGATTCTGCCATTATAACTTTACTTCTTCCATTTTAGATATACAGTGTGTCCGTAAAATAATGGTGGGGTAACAAACAGTCATAGTTTTGGAACAGAGTAAGATAGAGACATGAAATAAACGTCAAAATAAAGAGATACTCTCCAAGAATCTTACCTGCTTTCGATATCTTACTGCTTTAGATTTCGATATGCGCTCCTTTAGTTGCCGTGCAGACATCAAGACGATATTCAAGCTCTTGCCATACACTACCGAGAACATCCGGTGTGATAGATGAAAAGATTCAGTGATCTGTTCTTTCAAATGGTCCAAATCTGTTACTTGGACAGATAATACTTATTGCTTCACATAATCCCACAAATAAAAATCCATAGGGGTAAGATCTGGAGAGCGTGGATGCCAGGCTATCCACCATCCTCGTCCGACCCATCGCTGAGGAAATGTTTGGTTTAGGTAATCCCGCACGAATGTGGAAAAATGTGGAGGAGCTCCATCTAACTGGAGAATGAAATTCTCCGGTATTTGGGGCACTGTATACCCTTCTAACATATCCAGGAAGTTCTTTCCCGTCACAGTTTGTCCAGCAAAAAAGAAGGGGCCAATAACTCTGTCTCGTCCAATTGCGCACCACACATTAACTTTTGGACTATCACGTTGATGTTCCATAATGACATATGTAGGTTCATTACCCCATATTCTAACATTATGCCGATGGACTCGTCCCGAAACATGAAACGTAGCCTCATCACTGTATATAAACTTGTCTAAAAATTCCCCATCATGATCTATTGACCTTATAACACAACGCGCATGCTCTTGCGCTAGAACCTGTTTAAGCATCGAAACATTGGAGAGTTTCTCTTTATTTTGACGTTTATTTCACGTCTCTATCGTGCTTTGTTCCAAAACTATGACTGTTTGTTATCCCACCATTATTTTACGGACACACTGTACAGTGAAGTACTTAGCCACTATCCGTGCTTTCAGGCGCGAAATTTTAGAGACAGTCAATTGTACAGATGGTACACAAAATCCATTTGAGAGTTTAAATAAAAACTATCATATACATTTATATAACTGCTTTTATTTGTGGTTTGTATCCATATTATATATATATATATATATATATATATATATATATATATATATATATATATCCATCCCGCGCCGTAGCCGCGCGGTCTGAGGCATCATGCTTCGGACCGGCGATACGGAATTCGCGCTGGTTCGAGTCTCGGGGGAGAAGAAATTTTCTCATGAGATTTTCGACCGGTGTATGGGACCGGTGTATGGGACCGGTGCCAACCCAGCATCGTGAGGAAATTGGGGAGCTAAAATGAGTAGCGTAATCCGGTCAGGAAAGCTAGCAATGGCTGAGGGTTCGTCGCGCTGACCACACGTCACTCTGGTTGGATGATCGTTCACCTCTGCTTAGGCATGTGAACGTGAGGCCAGCAGTCAAGCTAGTCGGCTTTGGCTCTCAGAGGGTTGTTACGCCACGGATTTAATTATATATATATATATATATATGAACACAAAGAACAAATCATGGAGATTTATCTGATCACTCGCCGGCACATATCCTCCGTAATTTCACCACGCACTTTAACAGTCAAAGACACGAGTTGCATTACTGAGGCTGATTTTTTAAACAGACTTTCCTTAAGGTAACGCAGTCGCAGAACGCAGGTGTTCGCGTTCACTCCATCAATTATTCTTTCTGTTCATATATAATGCATCATTGTGTGAATATTGATATCTAAACTTTCAATCGGGTATAATTTCGTGCGCCAGTCTGTACCTGAACATTGCAACAAGAATCTGAAGCGGCTAATTTTTGTTTTTTTGTACCCAGTACACACAATTCAGCATGGTGTGCATTGGTGGTTAGCAGGATTCACGACCCATCAGTACATGGGTTCGACCAGGACCGCGACATTTAACGTTCCTGCTGCGACCCCCTTTTTGCAAAATGATGATGAAAGTGGAGTAATTGTTGGGATACCACGGAGAAATCGGGGAAACTCCGGAGGAAAACTCCGTAGTGCCTGGACCACGGCCTTGCCCAATACAAGTAGTAAATCTGAGCACCGCCGGAAATCGAATCCCGGAGCCCAGTATTACAAACCCAGCGTTCTAACCGCTAGACCACCGTGGCGGTAGGTGGCTAATGGCGAGCTTTAACATCCTGCTAGAAGTCACTGTGTAACAACCTTTAAGTTATTGTATTAGCTGTTCACTAAAAGATCCTGGAATGTAACTGCTACCATATACGTAGTGTACGTACAACTCAACATTTCGTATGTGGCAAACAGTAAGGAGAAATCTTCAATAATTTGTTGACGTTGATATTCACTTACTGCAGATATAAGTCTGCCTCGCAAAACTAAGCACATTACACACAGAATGCCCAGACTCAAATATCTTTTGTGTGCATACTTCGTTAATCATTCACCAAAAGTATATTAAAAAGTAAAGTTTTTGTATTATAACATGATTTTACGGATATTCATGAAGCTTAATTTGAGCGAAGGCGATTTAAAATAAAATTATATTTCCTGAAAAGCCCCAATACCAAATTTAATTAAAATTCGTTACGTAGTTTCTGATGTTAAATGTACTCATAGAAGAACGAAAATTATCTCTGAGGCGAGGGTCATTGAGAGTGTTTGAGAAAATGTTGCTGATGAGAACCTGCAGACCTCAGATAAAAGCCCATGATGAAGAGTTTCATAATTTGTACCCTTCAGCTAATATCATGAGCGTGATGATGACAAGAGAAGGTCGTGTAACACGCATGGTTCACATCTATAATTACAATATTCTGATTAGAAAACCAGGAAAAAAGAGAGACCTAAACATAGATGGAAGGTTAATATTAAGACAGATTTTAAAACAAACAATCTTTGAGGTGTGGACCGAAGTAAACTGCCAAAGGTCACTGTCCAATGGCGGGTTTCTATGAACACAAAAATAAAACATCTGATTTTGTAAAAGGCAGGGAGTTTATAACAGCACAACTGATAATTTTTCAGGTAAGATACTGATGTGTGAACATCGATCAATAATATGCAGATTCCCGTTTCCAAGCTATTTGTACAGCTTTTGTTCATGACTACGTTATTTGTTTTAATGACAAAAACAAAGACAACGATACCGAAATTAATACAATCTCACGGATCTGACGAACTGGATAAATCAATAGCAAAACTTGTTTGGAACACGGCAGTCATGACAAACATTACACACATTCAACCACCGGTACTCGATTTTAATGAAACGTGAAGGGGGTTATGAATAATGATGAATCCTTTTAAAAATTTCAGTCATGCGTAAAAATGCAACGCAAAACGTAATATATACTGAGGGTATTTATAAAAACATCTTCGCCTAAAACAAAAGTCGAAAATGATTCCAGATTTCTTTAAATACGAAAGAACTATTTAGCACTACGATGCAATAAGCTCGACTGTTATTTGGACATGGCCATCGTCTTGCTTACTTGTTAAAAAAAGATATAACGTTTCGGAGACTGGATCTGTCACCGTCATCATATGAAGGTAGGAGAAATGGGTCCAATGATGAAGACTACCTTTGTGTACGGGACCCACCAGCGTAGGCACCCCCTCTCACTTGCCTTCAGTTTATGACGGAGACATTCAGTTTCCGAAACATTTTGTGTTTTTAACAAATAACCAAGACCTGAACAATGTCCAAAGTAACACACGATTGTCATAATTGCACAGTGCAAAATTCCTCTGATTCTCTCTTCAAAATCGAAACAAACCGTCTTTGTCTTTGTCCCAATCGACTATATAGGCACCTCTGCATTCACTTTTAAGTAAATAATGTTAAATAACCTTAATAAAAGTCAAATTAAAATTACAAAAATAAACACTGTATTCAACTGATGCATAAGATTTCATTCCTTGGTTGAGCTGTAGGCATAAAACACTCAATAGAAGTGATAGTGCGTGGCATGTTCTGTTCCAACCGACTTCCATTATTTTATGGTGTTCATTTGGGGCGGAGCAGTCGTGTTAACCGTGACATCCCGGCGAACCCTTTGAATAAAAAAAGTATTTCATCTTATTTTCGTGGTTCAGTGTTTCATCATGTAGCCGGTCGTTTCCTTTGACGGGTAATTCGCAGCGTCAGCTACGATGTGGCTGGTCACACACTGCGGTCCATCCCGGACAGTGACGTAGCTGGTGGGATATGTTGGGTTGTCGGGATTCTTACGTAGCTCAGTTAATCTGTAGGCATGGACTCAGTCTCATTTGGTGTCACAGCCAGTTCGTAACAGACCGATTAATCACTTTATTAAATTCAACACACCTCTCAAAAATCACTGCCACCTCCGTAAGCACGTCCGCCCCTCTTAAGCTCCCAAAAAGTGTCTCTCCTCACTTCAACATTGCTACAAAAAAAAATCTTAACCGTAAACACGCTTACGGTTGGGTGATTAAATTTCAAACTTTGCCCAAAAGTGAATGTAACATTAACTCCCATTGGTGTAGGTCCAGGTTCAGACCTAAGGACCTCACTTTTCACACCGAGGTTTAGAACGTCGCTCCCACACTCTTATTCTAGAAGGCATTGATTCCAAGGGACAAAGCCACTTAGGCTAAGAGCAGGTAATTTAGGTACAAAAGAATTCAAAGGCTCGTAAATCCCTGACAAGCTAAAGAGTAACAAGGGTACAACTTAGCTTACAATATACCAGGATATAAATTAAATACAAATGAATCACATAAACTAACTAAAGGATTGATGAGCGGTTACAATCATACACAATTTATCGTTCGTCACCTAGTACCAGCCAGACAGGTGTTGTTAGCCAGCCTGTTGAGGCTTACGAACAACCAAAGCAAGACACAAGTAGTCAAATGGGGTCCAGTCAGGCGAATGCGGTAAACATTCTGACACTTATATTTAGTTTAGGGTCAAATAACTGCTCAGTTAGGAGTGCTGAATGAGAAGGCGCAATTTCATTACACAAAATCAACTTGTCATGCCAAAGATTTTATTATTTTTGACAAATGCGCTGCATGACTTCGGCTGTTTTCTTGGCCGCGGGGCCTCTGGTCCTCCCCGGTGGTGAATTTAATTTTTATTTATAGATAAAACTCAAAATCTAAAGTCCCAGAAAATTTTAAATGTTTTCCCTCAAAAGGCTGGATTCTTTCACCAATCTTCTTGTAATATCTGAGTATATTTTTTTCTCCTCACCTCTTAACAAGCAAACCAAATACTGCGCCAATAAAGTATTTACTGCAAACAAAAAACTGAATCCCAACTTGTGTTTAAAGGAAACTACTAAATCGTTTAGTCATGAAGTACGACATGTGGGAACTCAATTACTGTACAAAATGTTACTCCGGTTATTTGTCAGACCTCATAGTTTTGTAACAGAGTGACTTGACCTGGAAGGGAATCTCTCTGATCGCAATCCTCTTCTGGTCATCGAATGACTCACTTTGTATCTATCTACCCTTACTGTGGACGTTTGTAAACTGGTGTTTACGGATGATTGCTCCACAGCAGACTGACGTACACTCTCCAGCAATAAGTAAATTTAATGAATTTTCTGTGGCTTGCTTAAGGAATACTTTGGAATAATAGGGTGTTCATAAAAAACCTTTACAACTTCAAGACTTGATACAAAATTAATGAGTCAAGATAACTCGATGGGGTTTATTGCTTGTTAAACAGCGTCTCTCAAAGTTTTATGCACATAAGTCAGTACACCTCTACATGTGCACTCTTAGTTAAACGTAGAAAATCAATCCGATACTCGGTTTCCCTCCATGTTCGTTGAAGAATCTCTGCAGTAATGGTTCCAATGGCTTCCACAATCCTTAGCTTCATTTCATCGATGTTGGGAACCTGTGTTCGGTACACAAGATCCCTAACATAACCCCCCTAAAAAAATCCACCGGGGTTATGTCGGGCGAACGAGGTGGCCACGGTATTGGACCATCTCTCCCAATCCACCTATCAGGAAACTGTTCGTTAAGGTAACCACGAACCGCCAACCCCCAGTGGGGTGGTGTTCCATCCTGCTGGAAGATGACATGTTGTTGAATGTCCTCCATTTGTGGGACAGCAAATTACGTCTGCATGTCGAGATACACATTAGCTGTGATTGTTTTTTCGGCGAAGAAGAATGGCCCAATTATTCGGTCACACTTGAGTCCGCACCATACGTTAACTTTCGGGCTATCGCGCACAAGTTCTCTGGCCGCATGGAGGTTCCCCATATCCCCATATCCTTACGTTGTGCCTGTTAAGTAACCCCGACACATGGAACGTTGCCTCGTCACTAAAGAGAACACGCTCAAGGAAGCCTTCCTCAGCGTCAATTCGAGCCAGAATTTCGACAGCAAATGCTGTGCGGCGTGGCCCGTCATCTGGCTCAATAGCTTGCACCACCTGCACTTTGAATGCGTACAGACTCAGATTCTTGTGCAGCATTTTGTGGACGGTCGAACGTGGCAACTCCAATTGTCTGGCGGCGGTGCGAATGAACTTTCCAGGGCTACGGACAAATGCACCACGCACACGTTCCATGTCCGCTACGCTTGTGCTTGGTCGGCCACTGCCTTTTTGCTGCAGAACACTGCCAGTCTCCATAAATTTCCTGTGCCACTCACGAATTGTGGGTCTTAATGGCGGTTCCCTTCCATATTTGGTCCTGAACTTGCGCTGCACCTGCGTATCTGATCTTGTCTCGATGAACCAGGATATACATTGTGCCTTCTCCTGTGGAGTATCAATTTCCTGTAATGTTAGATGTCAGTCGACGTGCACACTTGCAATTAACAAACGTTATGTTATTAATACTAAACAAAATTCCCTTAAAAACTTTGAGAGATGTTGTTTAACATACAAAAAATATCATCCAGTTATCTTGTCTCATTATTTTTTTATTTAGTGTTGAAGTTGTAAAGGTTTTTTATGGACACCCAGTATCTTACAACAAACTACAGATTTTATCCATCCGACAGTTGTGATTATATTATTATGTGTGACCATTGGAGATCATGAAACGATCTTAAATAAGTCAAAAATAAATAAAAAAGTAGTAAAAAGACCAGTGTAATAAAGAAGACAGAGGACACGGGTTAGAATGAATGAAACCCGGTGGACTGTCGACGGCAGATACAGTATTTATACGGGTGTCCCGTAAGTTAGCGGACACCCGTATGAGTCAATGTCCTGATGACGGAGGCAGCAAGGATCTCTGAAACGTCGGTAAACTTCTACCAGACTACACGGCGCAACAACCCAGAAGACAGCCATCTTCAGACTCACCGCAATGAAAACCTCAAATTCTAACGTTTCCTTCATTATGTTTTCCGTATTTCGCCGAATAACAGAGTTCTCCTATGATCCAGGACTTACAGGACATTTTGTATATAAACATACCTCGATTTAAAGATCTTGAGATCGAGTGTTTTTGATTTCACTCGGAGGAATACTCCATATTTCTGTGGCACGTATTCACGTAAATAGAACATATTAGAGAACATTAAAAGTCCAAGAAAAATGTACAATCTGCTCAAGTAAGTTAGTTACATTCAACTTCCTCGAAGTCCTAAACTAAATTTGTAGATAAAAAACAGGACAAGGTCCCGCTGAACACGACACTCTCTGTATCTGAAATAAAACACCTTAAACCATCATCCTTTCTTATCTTAAGCCAAATTAATACATTTCAGAAGCAATGTTGGTCCGTAGCAGTATTATAGTCAATTGCCATTTACAATGTACGTAAATAAATGATAAATTGTATATTTATATCTTAAATACAATTATCGTGTCGTTACAATTTTATTTTATGCCCCTGAAAATCGGAATAATCAAATTTATCATATATTAACTTAAGTTTAATGACGAAACCCTAATTTTTAACAGAGCCTTCGAAAAACTAAATTCATTTCATTAGTTCTTGTGTTCCAATAATGAAATACCTGATAAATTGGAATATACACGAAGACGAGTACACGGATCAATGGCTATCATGCAGTAACGTATGTATAAATTCGAGGATTGTAACTCACATAACATGAACAAAGGACCAGTTTCCCGGCCAAGGTATTTGTGTATGGTAGTGTTCTTCTTATCGTGTTGTGTTGTGCTGTGTGTAGGAAAAGACTTTACAAGGGCCGATACACCATTCAAAATTTCTTCAGCGAATAAATTCTGAATCGAAACAAGCTATAATCCGTGACAATGGAAAAATAAAATGAAGAAAAGTAGTAATCAGTTCATCATCAAGAGATCTGTCTTTACCTATGTTTTGTCATAAAAATATTATATATTCCACATATTTTTGTCCACTAATAAATACGGCTTAAATTTCCCCACTGTAAAATTATACAACATTAATATTACAATACTTTTATTTTCCGTCGTTTCACAAGCTTATTGTTAAAATCACATAAAATTTCACATAAAATTGTTACATTTTTAAAATTGACGACATGTTTCGATATACAATTCTATCATCGTCAGGTCTATCAAAATTAAAATTAAAATCTGGTGTATCTGTTGCTCTGCTTATATTGATTTTGTTTTTACCCGTTTTTGATTTTATTACATCTCCAGGCTTCTTCCATTTAATTTTGGAGACTGCGCCTGGGTGCCTATATCGGGTTGTGTGTGATGTGCGTGTCCGTTGTTATTGAATGGCAGACATTCAATAACAACGGACACGCACATCACACACAACCCGATATAGGCACCCAGGCGCAGTCTCCAAAATTAAATGGAAGAAGCCTGGAGATGTAATAAAATCAAAAACGGGTAAAAACAAAATCAATATAAGCAGAGCAACAGATACACCAGATTTTAATTTTAATTTTGATAGACCTGACGATGATAGAATTGTATATCGAAACATGTCGTCAATTTTAAAAATGTAACAATTTTATGTGAAATTTTATGTGATTTTAACAATAAGCTTGTGAAACGACGGAAAATAAAAGTATTGTATTGAGGAACACAAGCAGGATGCAATTAAGATATAAACATTAATATTATTTTATTCATTCGACTGGCCGAATAACCGATTCACTGGATTCAAGCCAACTTTTCTGCACAAGTTATTTTAAAATATCTAAATAATAAAGAAACTCACCAAACGTCGAAACTGAGATGTCATGGTTTCGATTCCCGATTCTGACGCCGGTTCTGATGACTGGTTTCTACCAGCTTCTGTAAGCAAATAAAACCCGAAAGATCACTACGATGTTCACATGAGTCGCCTCTGGGCCACATGCTAAGCCACTTGAATCCAGAAGACACGTTTTAATATTATTCTCCATATATATATACACAATAAAAACAAAGCTGTCCAACTGTACGCCATGTAGGCGCTCGGGGGAGAATACTGCTCCAAAGAGGAAGACAAATGAAGCGCACAAGACGCATACTAGGAAATAACAGGAATATTTCTACATGTACTGTTTTTCTGTGGTACATCAGTCATATTCTGTACACGAAATCGCTGAATTGACTTCAGTTTCAACAGGAGGATTCACTCAAAACCAAAAAAATATGGAGAGACCTTACAATGTACTCTTACTTGAAGGTTTTGAGCATTCATGACTTACATTCGATTTGAATACATCAAAATCGGACCTACTCTCATTTTCGGCAGAATACGAGAACAATAAAAACATTTCCTGTCACAATTTAAATTGGTGTCACAAACTGTTTACCTACATCTATAACCCTAGGTTTAAAACGCGCGGAGCTGTGATGTTTAATTAAGCAGCAAGAACAACTTTTCCCTAAATTTAGGTTTTCTCCATTAGAACATGATGTTAGTGACATGCAAGAATCGTCCAGTGCTTGATTAATGCAGTACATCGACTTTTGTGTGTCAGTTAAAAGACAAGCGTGCCTGTTATTTTTTTTACGAAGTTTATTAAAATTCACGTAAAAGACTAATAGATTAGTAGAAAGCTATAAGTACTAATAAGAATTTATTAAAAATGTGCGCAATAAGCAATCAATTTATTTCACGAAGTTTATTTTAAAAAAACTGTGACGCAGATTGCTGAATTTAGTCAGTATCCCACTATTCTAACTTTAAAATAATTCTGTTACGCGCACTGAAGATATACAAAGTTCGTTCGTTGTTTTCTTCTGCGACAGTAACTTAAAAAACGCCCTCCGAGCCCATTTCGGTGGCAAATTCTAAGTATAAGACGACATAAAAAGATAAACTTACATTTACTTAGATATTCATTCCTTTATAACACGCAAGTTTCGCAAATCCTCATCTACATAAACCATTTTCTTTCCCGTGAGAAGTTTTCTTTAAAGATGTTTATATTTAAGTTTCTTGTGTTTGTTACGCTGTACGGTCTTCTCTCTTATCTTTACCATACCCCTCATTATACTTGCAAAAGCAGACATCTTCGCAAATAATAATTCGTACGTTTCATGAAACGAAAATAAATTTCATACAATACTTACGTTGTACAGCGATTTCTTCTTCATTTAAGGAATCGATATCATTTCACAGCTTCTGATTTAAGTAAACGACGTTCATACGGTATTTTCGCCCTAGTCGAAGGAAACATAACTCCACAAAAAATTCCTTCTTGAAGAGCTAATTGTATACTCAGCTAGACATTTTCCGGCTCTAATGGCTCCATAAGGTTCAATACCTTGTCTAAGTCTAGTTCTTTGTCAACGTAACCGCTGATATGATTCCATTATGTACGAAAAAGCCCATTCCTAACCAATCAGGAAACAAGTACCACAATCATAATATAAAGATAAAGCTAATAAATTCTTCTGAAACAAATTATTTTCTCCCGCATAGTGCACTGCTGTCTTCGAAATTAAATTTCCTCAGACAATACTTTCTTAAGGCTATTCATGATTGAAACCGGGCAAAAGAATGTTACGTAATTAAGAAGCTGTTCTAGGCTACACACACAATAAGATCAGCACCGTATGTAACATCATGTCTGTATCTAAGCATCTCATTACCAGTAAACAGAGTTATACTAAACTAAATAATAATCTAACACAAAATGCAGTCATTCTTGAAAAGCTGATAGCCGTTCAGCTGCACAATAAATTCCCTGTCTTTATGGGACCAGGAAGGCTCTGTATCGTGTTCATAATAGGGCATTACTGGCCTCACACCCTCATTCCCTACGTCTTTAAAACCAATTTTCATTATCATCCATATTCATCTAGGAATACCAAGTGATCTATTCTCTTCGGTTCTTACAGCTACATTTTGTATGCATTTATTTTCTATCCCACGTGCGCTGTATGCCCTGCCCATCTCATCCTCCGTGATATAGCCTGTATAAAAGTACTTGATGCAGAGTATTATATATTACGAAGCTCCTCATTCATTATTCTGTCACATATTCTCGATTCTGGGCATTGGAATAATTTGAGTGATGAGCTTCAATTTGCTTTTTATAATGACCAGAAAACGTTCATAAAATATCTACTTTGAAAGAAACGGTGTGTACTTTGAAAATATTCTGGGTGTGTTGTGATAATATAAATTAAAATGCCATGTCGGGAATCAAACTCGTTATATCCAATATTATAGATGGACAATAATACAGGCTATAATTAAGAAATAGTTACACTTTTAGCATCCACAATTTAATTGTTATCACTGCAACAAAACATCAAAATGTTTTCATGGTCTAGGAGCGTACAATTCTGGTCGACTAACAAGATTTGCGAGTTCGAATTCAGGTCGAAATATGCCTTTTGGAGGGGGGCGGGATTCTTTAAGCTAAACGTTCCACCAACTGCCTTCAAGAATTCATTATTTCAGAACTAATTCTGAAGAACGATAATATTAATGATTATACGTTACTTTCAGGAGCCTCTACTTCTTTCTACCGAATCAGGGGTTATGTCTGCCTTTCTTTTCCTTGAAACCTCTTGGTATCATAAAGAAAGGTAACAGAAGCATTACTATTGTCACAAGTTCTAATAAGGAATGAAAAGTTTCTTCTTTCTACAACAATAGTGTGACAGCTGGGTCGAATCTACAGAATTAATTATATTAGAGTAATACAAATCGTTAACAAAGGTTTTCATTTCTCAATGCAATAAAGAAACTACAATAACATGGATAAATAGCAAAATATATATTTCCCATAGCCTTAACTGTAATAGCAATCAACAAGCGATCAATAGTGACACTGTAAGCGATTATTGTATTTGTATTTGGCTGTCAGAAAGTAATGTTACCATGGCGAGAAAGGACTTGTTGATACGCCCTGGTGAGTAGGAGTGTTTACCCCACCCCCTCACCGGCCCGCAAATCTGCCTGCAGAACGTAGCGACGCGTCTGCGTCCTGACGCACCACGTGCTTGGTACTGACGCGCCGCTGCCATATAAAACAAGTGAGAGTGCTACTGGCTGCTAGCAGTTCGTCGCTTCCCGCGACATCTTCCATCTATCTCTAACTTTTTATTCTTCCTTTCAAGAACAACGTCTATACCAACACGGCGACAGCGTACGGACACCCGCAGCAGAAGGTTAGCCTGGCAAATAATTAATATGCAGTAAAAGAGTTGCAAACAATGTTTAAAGTTGCGAAAAGAAATTTATAATTTTAATTTTCTGTTAATTCATCTCTTCATCACGTAAAAGGCGTTCAGGATTACGATTTAGAACACAAATCTATATAAATTTATGTTCATGTAATTTAATTTTTTTTAATTGTAATTTAATTTAATAATTTTAATTTTTAACTAAAGTAACACAAGCATACGAAGCAGAACACAACACAGTTCTCTCAGAAAATGTTCTAAACTTGAACTAAAATTGTTTAAATATGAACACTATAAGTGGTACATAGTCTTTGTCAATGATTCATATTGTTTCTCACGACTATGATACAATTTCCCATATTGAGGTTCTATGTCGAATTTAGTCCGACATTTTTGAATATCTAAATAATTAAACTGAGTCTAGAGTGGTGCCGTAAGCTGAGAACAATTCTTAAAATATGCGATTTAGGAACATCGATTCTCTGTCAGTTAGGTTCAACGCTATTGCAGAGAGTTTTACGAAACAATAAACATAATAAATTATAAGCTAATTCATAATTTATTTATTTAACTTGGTTATACACACACCAGACATGTTGACCGTATGCCAGATTTTGGTCACAGCATGTGATACATACAATACACTTACATACATTTTCCGCCTTTAATATTGCCCACGGGTTCTCATTATATTGTATATATTATTTAATAATTTAAATCAAATGACTGCGGATACATTACTGAACTCTGAATGTAGTTTGACAGTAACGTACCCGTAATACGTAGCAATAATATTGTTTTGTAAAAACAAATAATTGCATATTGTATTATATGGTGCATTTACAATGCACATAGTCATCTAAGCACATACTTTTACTGTTTAATAAGGACAAGAATTTTGAATACTGGCCCCCATATTTTCTCATTATTAATGTAGTTTAATGTAGAATTGTTATGGTTTTAAACAATACATATAATAATATTTAACAGAGAAATGCATGTTTAACATACTGATATTGAAATTAACATATTAAGTGCTACCATGAGAATATTGTATCCTACGATATTAACAGTTTTAACATTTCTGTGTTGCCTCAGATCTTAATTTCAGTACCAGTATTGTGCATGGCACTTGTGTTGCAGCAAATTCCAGGCATAAATTATACTGGTTACATAATGTGGCGAGCGTAATTTTGCACTACATTTGCTATTAGATATGCCTTGTGGCATAACTGAAACTACGTAAAGGCGATTAGGTATACATGACTTATCATAGAAAATTAAATCTGTTGCAACCCTGACTACACGCATAGCAGGATCCAAAACAATCCTGTTTAAACGGCTACTCCTGGCTCACATTAGTTAATATGATAGTCACGTCAGTGTCTAATGCGTATTTAGTCCCATGCCATTAACAGGCATATCGTTTTCGAACAACAGTACGATATTGTCTCCGGCCTATTGTACTCAATGTTGATACTCGCATATTGTTACTGCCACATTTCTGCGATACAGGTTTAAGCGAAGTCATCTTATAATCAAACTTTGTTTTCATAAACTCCACACGAGGGAGTTCCATAAAACCTCGTGTCTATTTAACCCCACTGTCAGCATCTTAAAGTATATAGCATCGAATGATGGACAATTAATCGGAATGTATAAGTAAGTAAATGGTCGTGGCTCAAGGTACGATCACGTGATCTGGCTTCAGGAAAACCATGAAATACATAGGTCAGGATAGCCGGTCTCTGGGTCAAGATTTGAACCCGTAGTAGAAAACTCGGATGCGAAGTTCGATTTTCATGAAAGTTGTTTTAATTTAAGTATTTATTTAAGGCGGCAATACAGAACAGTAAATGTCTTGTAAATGAGTGCCACTTTGTTTCCGGTTATTATTAAACAGCGCATATTGAACGCGATAGATACTATCGCTTTAAATTTGCTGTGTTCATACGTACGTAGATGTAACTTGACACGTCTAACTTAACAGCGATTCATTTGGCGCTGTGTTGCGCCCATCCAACAAGTTATTACGTCCGCCAAATTCGTTGCGTTATTGCTACATAACCTCTCAGAATTTAACGTTTTTTGAACACTATCTGTAATAACTTAAGTTCATGCGTCTTTGTTAATTTTATATATTATTTTTCCCGTCTTCATTCACTAAACTTTATGATTTAAGAAATGAAACTGAAACAGGCAATAACATTTCCGTTAGCGCTGAGAAAAATATTCACGCTGTTATAAATTCAGTTTCGTAGATGACGTGATATTCAATTCTGTCAATATTTTAAGAGCAATGACGTTGCTCGGATTATAAACACACGATTCTCTGCAATTCAATATCTGTATTTTCTTTTACAAATAAATCTTCTGAATATATTTTTCCACCGGGTTTGCTGCTTTGTACTCAAGGGAAAGACTTTCAATGCGAACGCTGTTCCTTCGACGCTCAGCAAAATGTATTTAATTTAATTGCTCATTCCATATTTGAATAAAAAATACGTCCCGGGATTTTATAATCACATTTAACCAATGGTCATTACTAACAATAAAGCCTCCACTCTCTGCTAATTATCTGTTGTGTGAAAAAAGTGACTGAACTTGTAAAAATAAATGTGTGAGATTTACGAAATAAATCATCGATTGATGTCTTATCTCTCATCACTATTGTATTATCACTTATCATTTCAATTGTCACAATTCTGACATTACATAAGGACTCATTTTTATAACGGCACTTCCAGTATAAAAATGGCTTGATATGTCAAATGTTTCCGATTTTATGACACATGTTAGACCTACAGTAAGTTTGCTCTTTTCACCTCCATCATTTTCAAAATTGTTATTATTATGATACGTAAAAAACAGACGCAGTTTATTTCTCATATTCAGAAATCACGTACACACAACCGTTACACTAACAAGACTCTGAGTACCCGAGTTACAGAAATGCGTCTATTAAAATGCATCAAATAAATACATAAATGCCTAATCTATTTATTTCTCTGACCTGCAAAAATCATCGAGTAACAGCAGAAATACAATGGCGTAAAATAACTTCAACAGTATGGCTCAAGAAGCTGGTAGTAGCTCAGATTTTCAAGAAAGTTTCCACGTTTTATGAAACACCCCAGCTTATGCATTACTTTGGCCTAAAACAGATAATTTCAGTCCACAGCTTCACACGTTACTTCTTTAAGATTCATTTTAACGCTGTCCTCCCATTTACGTCTAGGTCTCCAAAGAAGTATATTATAGTCAGATTTTGAAAGTTTAAAAAACATTAAGCGATTGAACGAACCAATCGGGTAAGTTTGTGATCAGTAACAGAAATGACAATAATTATAAGAAGAACAACGATGATGATGATAGTAACTAGGTGCTGTATACAACTACACTACTTGCAGAAGAGCAGGAAACCAATGAGATTTACATTAAAGAAGACAAATACGGCTCCAGAACAATTGGGGTAAAAGAGATCCATTGTCTACTTACAATGACACATGGTTCAATTCCTGATGCATTTAGAGCGTTAAAACTCAATAAAACTTCAGTCTTAGTTTCGGCTTATTATTTATTGTAACCTTATTCAGAATATAAAACGTGTTTCTGAACAGTGTGCTGAGGAATATATTTGGAAATAAAAATAGAAGTCACAGAAAAATGAACAGAAACACAAAGAAGCATAAGGATAATCCGTACTTTTACCCAGCATTGGTCTATCAGGATGAACAAATTACACAGCATGCTGCGAGTGAAACATATAGCGCACATGAGGATGCAAAAAAAGGAAATATGGGACAGAGATGCAGGTGGGAGGGCATTACAAAATATGGCGAACAGGGTCTCATGAAAAACGGTAAAGTTCTTAGGCCACGCGGTCACTGTAATATAAAAGTCACAAAGTTTGTTATTATTGAAACAAATGGCATTGTATATCAATTTAATGTGTACAATTAAAATAATGGAAATTTTTAAATAACGCAGATGGCATAGTATTTAGTTTACTAAGGATGAATGACAAAAATACTGGAACCTTACTTTTTCATAACGCTAAAAGTGCCGCTCGTTTTTCTCCGTCTTCATTCAGTGTCGTGGTGTTTTCAAGTCGTGTAATAAAACACAATCCCAACACAGTGCTCTTATTACCAACTCTGACAGTACCGACGACAAGAATAATCAGGATTTTAATTATATGAGAAGAAATTTAATACTTTCTGTTTTATCTCCCTTTTATTTTTTAACTTTTCACATTTTATGGGGCAAATGAATAAAAATACACATTCTTGTTCTTTTTAACTTTCATGCCCGGTTTAAGATTTAGATACTATAGTTATCTCGCACATATTTCTGAATATCCTGTATTTATCATTATAAATTTAAGGATGTATCCTATTATTCAGACGGAAACATGTTCAATAAAAATATATATTAGCCTCAAACATTTTTCGATCTACGCATTTATAAGACGAACAGTGAAGAAAAGAACAAAGAAACTGCACCTGATTGAAATCGATGACACTTTTCGGAGTTTTATATTTCTACACTTTACCTGACGGTCCTTCATATGTGTACTGAGTTTCACAATTCCATATCAAAGTCACTGAAAATGACGAATGGACACTTGCCAAGTATTACATATAAGATTATATTATTATTAGTGTGGTAAATTTGGAGTGTCCAGAAACGTTCTTTGGACTCGAATACGAACACTATATTGTGGACATCGTTTTACACTTAAAATAAACACTGCATTTAAGCTAGATGTATTTTAACGTACCCACTTTTCGGCAGATGTTCTTCTGATTAAGTACATTAATATGAATAACATTTTTGCATGTTACTCTTAACAAATATTTATATCAATAAATATTGTAACTGGTTACAAACTACATGACCGTGGTTTAATTCCTGGCACCTTAGTGTCCAGACCGGTTCTAGGACTCATGCAGCCTACAATCCAACTTTGTCGGGGGAATTTTCACAGGGATAAAGCAGCCGGAGTATGAAGTTACGTAAAGCAGGACCCTACATCCCATTCGTTTCTTACTGCTGGGATTAAAATAAATGTAGCTATTCCTCCACTACATCTCTTCATGCTGCGGTGATTAGACAGAGAGATAAATCTTCCGATACCTTAGGTTTGATCAAATATACGCGTAGCCTTGCTTAATTCATAGAATATTTGTCAAATCATACACAACCTTTTCTTCAATTGGCATGTCGGTAGGTTTCGTATTTAAAGAAAAGAAATCAAGAAAGAATGCCATAACATTAACGAAAGGCCGCATGCACTTTTAATTACATATTTTACACAAACGGAAAATGCACTTAAAACGGGGAACTGGTAAAAGTAAAATCCGCGCGCCTGAGGGTAAGCAAATATCAAGCGATGTGTCGAATACGCCTACGTGAGACTACTGAACTATACGCAATATGGAGAATGCAGATTACAATGTTATTCCCGACTTTATTTGCCGAACCCTCAATGATCCTTCGGTTGCCTTGTGGGAGGGGAGGAAGGCTTTTGAACGCCTACCTCAAAAATACGATATCATGATGAAACAAATTTTTTGCTTGAAACAGATGATATACCGACCTTAACTCAATACTAACCCACAAAATATTATTTCCTTTGCATGTGATACTTAGCAAACGTTACTTTTTTTGTCTGGACATCGACTACAGCAGTATTTTTGCTGAAATATAAAATCTGACAACTAAGATATTGAGCGTTGAATTGGAAGGATGTATCACATACACAGGATTTTTATATTTTACGATGTAATTTGCGCAGATTTTCATTGTAAAGACTTTGACATTCTTTGAGAGTGTGCTGTTTGCTTACTCTGTACATCCAGAGTGGTAGCGAATAAAACTAAGGAACGAACGAGATTCACAGCAACAGTAAACAGAATGATGGGGCCAATGACATGAAGATCCCTAAAACGTGCAAAAACGTCACGGAAAAGCCTATACCGCCAAATGTCTGTCAATATATACGGGGCAAAGCAATAATTATAACCCTTCTGTGCATATTTCAACTAGTTCCGAAATACAACCTTCCTCTTTAGCATCGTAATCAAGTTTTAATTGTTACTGCACCAAAGACGAGAAAGAAAACTCATTCTTCTTCATGATAAGTGCATAAAATTTACAAGCAGAAGAATAAAAAACTATAAATATAAACGTTTTAACAAAACCTTTGTAAAATTTCTATCCTCTCTTACTTAGATTTTATTTTCATATGTACTATTCACCAAATAATATTAAGGTGATCAAATTAAGGTGAAGAGACGTATAGCATACACGAGGGAGATGAGAAATAGACACAAAATTTTAGTTGGAAAACCTGAAGAGATCACTGGAAGACTTAGGCGTAGATGGGAGAATAATATTAAAAAGAATATTAAACAAACAGGATGTGATGATGTGGTATGAACTTATCTGACTCAAGAAATGTTCCAGTGGCCGGAACTTATAAACACGGTATTTAAAATTCTGATTTCATAAAATGTGAGGAATGTATTCAGAAACTAAGCGACTACAAAATTTTTAAAAAGAACTTTACTCTACGGAACTGAAGTTCAAAGTTTTGATTTTGATTTGTGTGTTGATAGTCACGAACAACCAGTTCTACTATGGCCTTTACAAACCCATTAACCGGGCATTTACGGATGTCTTGTGGTAAGATCTCTTTTCAATAAAACCTCGGGCAAAAAGCTGTGTCAACTGAGGTCAAAATCTCAACGTTTCAGAGACAATCTCCGCCTCCATCATCAGGCTTATTGCCCCAGAAGATTTTATTGAGTTCAGTCGCCGTTAAAGCTTCAAATCTTGTATCTCTTACCAAGCTTAAAAATCGGACCAGTTCGGTTTTTCGGTTGGTGTAGAATGGCTGGAGCAGAAAGCTTCCTCTGCTATTAATTTAACACCAGTATCAAAGCTGTCACGCAAATTGGCATTTGTGGCTTGAACAGCACTAATTAATAACATTATAATCAATCATAGAGGCACGATACTGACTTTCTAAAATCCCAGCTTCACTGTCCTGCAATGAGAAGCGCCTTTACTTCACTTAACACCGCCACCGCCTAGCAAGCGTGTTGGAGAAGTTGCCGAATGTCACGGCGCTATGCTTTATGTAATACGGTTTGCTGCCGGATGCAACATGTACCTACGTTACACACCACAAACAAGTGGACTAGCCTTTCTTATTACTGCAGTATCGCCTGGTGGCCTTGATCCATTACTTGCTGCTACACGTCTTTAAGCAGATCTGCAATTCTTTGCTAGTACAAGCAAAAGCTATTATGAGAGAGACACAACTATCATTTCATTTGCTAAAGTGCTTCATTTACTGCTAAAAATAATTAGTAAAAGCTGTTTCAAAAACAAAACACAACTCTGTATTTTATTTTCCTCTTATCGTTAGAATAAACCACAGCCCTTCTCAAGAAGCTGACGGTCAATCAGCTGGCCAAGACAAACTCGTCTTTTTTGGAACCTGCAGGTTCAGTACCGTGTTGACAATAAACTGCCACAGAATCACATCCCGAGTTAACTGAACCCAGTACACACCCTATTTATTCACTTTCTGTGTTTCTTTTCCTTCCATCTGCTCCTAAGTCTCCCATGTGACGTTTTCCCTTCAGATTTTCCGACTGAAATTCCGTATCAATTTCTCATAGCCCACATCCGTGCTGCATGTGCTGCCACCTTTCAGTCCTTGATTTAATCAACATAATAATAATAAGAGAAGGATGCCAATTACGAAACTCCTCAGCATGTAATTTATAATTTTCTTCAGCTTCTGACTAGTTCTTCTGTGTTAGCTACTGGAATTATAAACAACTTAATAATTCCATTGTTGGTCTAGTGTTTCTCAATTGAATAAATATCTCAATAGCAGGGGCTTACATTCCGCGAGTGGTGTACCCATATTGAGGAGCTTGCACCGAACGCAATTTCGTCTAAAATGGCGTCTGTCCCCGCCTTCACCGCCGCCTATATAATCTTTCAAGCACTCTAGGAAGCGCCCCACAACACAATCATAAGAAAGGATCATTAACACTAATGCGCTCCATGGCTTTACTCTCTCGGGACTTCGAAGTTCAAGCAGCGACCCACTAAACACAAATAGTCGCAAGAGATTGATCTTTCTCGGTTCAATGACCATAACCAAAAGTCACCAGGCACCTGAATGATCACGGCCAATCATTCTACCTGAATGACTAAACATGCAACTCAGTAACTGATAAAGCATATAATTAATTATTAACTAAACAAAAAACTAACGTAATAGTAACAATATAAATATTTTACTGGATAACTAATGAACTACTTAATTATTTCAATAACTCAATCACTAATCGCATAACTAGACAATTAACTAATGAATTAGCTAAGTAACCGAGTAAGTAATAAAGTTACTACATGAATACGTGTGCCTATAGGAGAGGGAAATTATTTCAAATGTAAATTCTAAATCGGAAAAAGGTAGGACCTACTCCCTGGTAGGTGAAGATTAACTATGTGACTTAGAACTTAATAACAAATTATGCAGGTAACAGTCTAGGTGTTACCAATTACTCATCTACGTAAATAATTTGATTGATGAACTAACTGTTCGAGTAAATAAGTGGCTAAAGTAATAACTACAACCAAACAACAAATTACGTAGGTCTAAATAAAAAAATATATAACTAATTACATAAATAAAAAACTAATAAACTCACCAATCTAATAATAAATATAGTGTAATATGAAAAATAGAATGCTGATCTCAGAAAATAAATAAATGTGTGAGGTGGGAGTGACACTAGCGCAAATTAATACAGAAACCTAAAATGATGTAACATCACGTGAAAGTATGTTGCTTCTGTTAAGACCGTTTCTTAATAAAGTACAACATGGCGGCTGTATGAAATGTATATTTCGCTTTCGTTTTGTCGGCGGTAACTAATGAGACAATAGATCTAGGAATTTTAAATGTGGTTGAGGAGACAGATCTTAAGACGCCCACAAATTCGATATGAAATACTGTGTGTAAAGCGACAATTAAAAACAAGGCGACTATACGAACCCCTGACGTTATACCCGACAAATTCCACGTAGTCTACACAAAATGTTTCGATCCTTGCACTCGAGTATTATACTCAATTATTCAATTGTTCATTAGACGCCATGACTTGAAACTGACATCTGCTGTCCATTATCGTTAAGGCAGCTAAACAAAATCAATGCAAATGGCTTATTTCAATGCATTAGAACATGTGTTGGCGCAATTCTGCATTATGCACACCCTCTCATAACGTAAATTACCGTGCATCGACTGCCGATTTTTAACGCTCTAAAAGACGAAAATGTCCATGCTCAATTCTCCTTTTCGACTCACTTTGCTTCTTAATTTGATCCCAATATATTCAGAAAAAGTTTGAACACTTTATACGAAATCTGAACTTCTGAAAGTTGAAGATTCTATAGTCTTCATTTGTTAGCATTTAAAATTCTTTCTACTTAATTTCACTACACATTACAATGTAAGTAGACTAGTCTACAGAAAGAAACATCTTGAAGAACATAAACATATGTTATTGACGCCGCCTCTGAATTAAGGCAATGCCAATGTCGTCCCTGATTCTATGCAGCACGCCATGAAGACGCATGCGGAGTGGAGGTAGGGCTCCACACTAGATAGAGGCGAGTGACCAGCTTCAAGCCCCGGCCATTTTACACCCGGGAAAATAAGCCCGTGGTATCTACTGGTTACAAAATTGTATGGGCGTAAGAGTCGGTCTGGATGCAGAAGGTTAGAGAAAAATTGTTGCCCCTGCCGACAACCGAACCCCTTTCCTCTAGCCCATAAGACACTATACTAAGTTACCACGATTCCTCTGTGAATTGCAGAGTATGAGAATAAACCTTGAAGATCGCGGAGGAAAGGTGCAATGACCTAATTTAGGCGGCTAATCTAACATTTTCCTTCAGATAGAAAGTAAAAGCATAAGGCCTTGTAATGATATTCGGCCTCAGTCCCATCCCGGAATCAAACCCGGGACCTTCACAAGACGAACCGTTACGTTAGGTAAATATATTAAAATTATATAGTTTACAAATATTTACCATGTCTTATTTTTTCAATAGGCTGTGTACTGCATTAAGATAAACTTGCAGTTCCACTCACCCGTGTCATTGACTTACGATTGATTTACTACACGCGTCATTCAGGGACACGTATTTACAGAAATATAGAGTATCGATGTGTCTATTTTAAGGGTGGAAAATCTTCAAGCGTGCATCACGCATTAGTGATCAAGGAACGTGTCGAACTCCATGTTCATGCCAACAAGTGAATACATTTTAAAAAAAAAAAATTAAAATTCCCGGTATTAAAACATCATTGTTTCTTCACATAAGGTAATACACATAAACACTAAATAACCATTCAACCAACCACCTCCATGGAGCAGAGTCATTGTTGAGAAGCTGATAGTCACTTGACGAATCGAGAAGATCCCTGCTTTTTATGGAACACAAAGGCTCTGAACTCCTAACAGACTACCACCGATCATACCTGAGACAGAAAAATCCAATCTACATCCGCGCGCCCTATTTATGTAAGATTCATTTTAATATCATAATTTACGATCGGAGCTTCGGTCTCCTAGGTGGTTATTTCTTTCAGATTTTCTTCCTAAAATTTATATGAATTTCATATCACCCAATTCGTGCTACATTCTTCGTCTATCTCACCCTCCTTGATACTATCACCTTACAGCCTCAGTAAAAAATCTAAATTTGAAAACTCCACGGTGTTCAATTTTTTCCACTGTCCTAATTTATGGGGTCCGCAGTGGCCACGCGGTCTGAGGCGTGGGTCTTGTGCCGCTTGGTCACTGGGACCATGGGTTCGAATACCACTTAAGCCATGGATGTTTGTCCGCGTCTTTCTGTGTTGTGCTGTCCTGTATACAGGTAGAGGTCTTGCGACGGGCCGATCCCTCGCCCAGGGAGTCCTACCGAATGTCTATAGAACAAGCAAACGACAAGTTGGGACCCGCAGTGCTCAGGCACTTGAACAACGGGTCGTTCCCAGTATCCCTAATTTATGTCTGCTACTCTTCGCCAACAAATTCAACATCATAGAAATGTGCATGCTGGCCTATAACGCTGTTTCGTTTACTCTCATTAACATTTTATGTTTTATCTTTATTAGTTACATAATTCAGCCCTGATTAAAACACGTTTCTCTTAGAAAATTTTGCTGGTACCAGGGTAAAGTCGTATAAGTATAGAAATTACAAAACTATGATTCCTTTTCACAGCATTATTTCATGTTATTTGTAATTCAGCACAAGTTTAACTTCAGAATTCACGATGCCCATA
Source organism: Zootermopsis nevadensis (assembly GCF_977971745.1). Classification (NCBI taxonomy): domain Eukaryota; kingdom Metazoa; phylum Arthropoda; class Insecta; order Blattodea; family Termopsidae; genus Zootermopsis; species Zootermopsis nevadensis. The sequence goes on along the minus strand of NW_028259192.1, from coordinate 12,475,470 downwards.
AATTCTACGGCAATATTTTTTCATATTTTTAATACATCAATAAACATAAACTTCACCCTGAACCGGTAGTTTCAAATCACGTAAGTAATAACCCCCGGCTAACATGTAACTATAGCTATTATAACTTGCTTTAATTTTTTAAGAACTCTTTGTATACGCCATGAAGCCATTTATTACATTATGTTCACCTAAATTAACCCAGTACGTGAAATAAAAATGCTCACATTTTGATACAAGACAAAATTTCTTTACAGCGTCAACACCTTCACACAAGAAATTCACAGTTCATACCACTTTAAAATTGGTCACATGTTCCGTCATGAAAGTAAAGATAATTTGAAGGAAGTTAATATTAAAGACAACAGGATGCTACATTACAGAACTGAAAGTCTAGCAAATAACTTGAACATTTATAAGACAATGAGCAACAACAGATACAATTTAGTAGAAAACAAGAAATTAATGCCTATGAAATTATGTAATTTGGATGATACTCTACCATAATTTTAATTATATTTTGTGGTTATTACTCAGAATAGACCACTCTTTACGAAATTATATCAATACATTTTCAGGTATAATTATTCGATGTTACAGAGAACGGTATTACAGCAGTAGTTAATTTGCTCTCGACTATAACGGTTCTGTTCACATATTCCTTAAATCCGCGCCAGTGAAACAAACCTCGTATCGATCTCTGTACTACAGACATTTATTTTCATATTAAAGTGTAAACAATGCCTCAGATAAGTAACTGCGAACGGCGATGTCAGGTTAAAGATAAAATATAGAAACGTCAATAGCTGGAAATGATTATATGGATAAAATGCGACTCGATAAAGCTCTGTTAGGTGAAGTCAAGGAAGTAAATTTGTAAGTACACTCAGAGGAAACTAAGTGCATGTCCATGTGTCGTTACCAGACTACACGACAAAATTATTACACAAAGGTAGCTAATAAGTCTTTTGAAAATGTGCCAAGATAACAAATACTAGTGAACCACGGTCATCGTGTCTGACATTTCCACACTTTTGTACTGACAAACGTAAGCGATCAGTGGTTCTAGAAGCGAAAAATACACTAGTGGTGGCGGAAATATAAGCGTTTTATTCCTCAACAAATAATCCAAAAACAAAAACGCAACTAACATTCAAATAAATTATATTTATTACGCGTCAGATCTTTGGAAACCAAACCAAAAATTAAAAAGGCAGTTTTGAGAAACTGAATTCCATACTTTCTCACTAGACTTTGTCCCGACGTACAATTAGGTTCAGACATGGATTTTAGTCTAGTGAAGCATAGTAGTTCAGACAAAATACGGCCTTCATTTCAATATTCAATACTATTATAATTTCACTATATTTAATGATGTGGGTAGAAGTGACCACTTGAATCAATGTAGCACTGAACAACACGATCACTTACGGCAAAAAGTTGAAAATTCATACATACCTCTACGTATTGGTTTATCATCGAGTAAAATTATACAGTTGTTGCATGTTTAATACTCTGTATTACCACAGTTTCCGTCTCGTGTTCAAATGCCAGAAAAAACTCAGGTCATACAAAAGAGACTAGACAGGATAGAGTCAGTAATGAAGATGTCTGAAAACCTAAAAAAGTTTATAAAAAGTAACCTACATTGAACAGCTACTGTGTTTATCGGAAATTGTTTCTGCTCCAGAAAATAGTCATGTATCTTCAATGGATATAATATCGATACGTTTAACGTAAGGGTTATAAAAAGATGATGATAGCAAGAAAATAGTGGCTCTTAACGCAACTTTAGTCACTAATGACAAATGTAAAACGAGAAATGAAGGTTCTTTGTAACCATGCGTAGGCCTGTAATTGGAATGGAGAAACTTTCCACACATCTGTTCCCCTTTATCAAATAATAGTCCGTACGCAAGGGGACACTTTTTCTCATTTCATTTTAGCTACTTTTCATATAAAGCAGACCTGAATTAATAACAATACTTCTCATCAAACATGCAAAACTTTCCTTACGTGTTAATAAGTCATTCCTGCTAAATAATAACCCATTCGAGTACAGAAGCGAGCCTGTAAAGTGTGTAAATGGCTTAGCGAGATACCAGGTCCTCAGACCAGCGAGCATGAAACGAAGTCTCTTGTAAATTGCTTACCGGTTTTCACAGAAGAAAATATTTGTGCGTAAGAAGCACTGTCACTGTAACTTCAAGCTCAGATCAGGCAGAAATTTGTGACATATGCGAAGTTCGATTAATTCACCTCCAGAATGACCCAGTGAGTGGGCACCGGAGTCAGCCTGGACGTTCCGACGAGCAGAAAACCTAACCCCTGTCGGGAAACCGATCACTTGTGGCCGATCATGTGACTGGCTGGACTATATCGGGTCGTAATCAGTAATGAATGTTCATATAATTGACAAATATAACTCTTGCCAGCCACGTGTCGGAGTATCATACGCAGTCACATTATGTATCAGGTCATCAACGTGTCAAATAGGAGCAATGAACTGAATAATGTATGCACAATTTGAAACGTACGGTCTAATTACTTACGAACAAATAGAATGTTCATTAGCCTCTGTTGATTAGCTACGTACTCACTTTATTCTAAACATTATTAGCATTGCCAGTATACCGCTGGGATAACTAAACTGCAGCCTATATTCCTCGACATTAGCGTCCACATTTTTAACTTCAGCTAAAATCTTTTGTGTTAATCGTGCATTTGTTGTGGGAATTTCGGAAGTGTTTATAAAATAGGACAACGTTAGTTTACATTTCATTGAAGGAGTTCGTAGATAAAGTTGAAGAGAATTGCAAAGAGATTCTGCCGACTAGGTAATAAGAAAAATGGAAACTAAGAAACAGACGAACAAAGAGGAAATAATCTGACCAACGAAGACGCCCTCTCCTTAGGTTTTCGCAGCTGGACTTTAATGCAAAACTTCGACTTTCGGGAATGAGACGCGTCTAAGTTATGCTACGTTATGGCAAACATTTCAGATTCCATCTTAGCTGGGCCTCACATAGAGCAGGTAGTATTGCCACCTATTGCCTGTTCTATAAAAAGTTTCCAAAAACGTCCAATCAATACAGTTATCTCTAAATATGTCAACTTAAATGTTTGCCGAAACGTCGGATAACATTCCACATTCGACGCGGCTCATCCCCGAAAAAACAAGTTGTACACTGATAGTATTCGCAAACAAGTGAACGAGCATATTAGGTAAAAAGGTGAACAACCTACATTTGGTTACTAAAGACAAAAACACTGAGAAGAGTAACACAACTAAACTGTCAGATTCCATCTAATGTTTGTGAATAATATATTTATTGAAATATCTTAAAACCTCACAACGGGCACTTATGTGTACGGCACCTGTTTAAACACAATTTCTTTCCGCTATTTTCCACATATCTTCACTTGTCTGAGCACTCCTGGGAATGCTTCCCACTCACTGTCGTGACATCCAGTGTTTCACTTTGCTGTGTACAGTCTGCGTAAAAACCGACGGTTCCATATACGTATATTATATGGGCGAAACCTTATGTTACAGACTAAACATCAAAGAAGGTTCGATACTTGTCGTTATCAGCAGCTAGCTATTCCTGACAATGGAAGCCAAGCATCTATCATAAAATCCAAAGATTTCATCGCCCTGATGACGGAGGCAGTATGACCTCAGAAACGTTGGTAAACATCTACCATATTACACGGCGCAACAACCCAGAAGACAGAAATCTTCATACTCACCGCTGTGATAACCTCAGATCTTACATAAAATCCTAAGTTTACACTGGATCGTGGTAGAGGTGAAGTCAGTTCACATAAACACATTTCTCTAAACCAGTTTCAACAAAATCATGCCAACTCCTCAATCTTTCAAGTATTATTTTATATCGGTCTTTTCTGCCTAAATCCAATGCACATGTCAAGATTTCCTTATACAAGGTATACAGCCTACCTGTCGTTACCTCTTTCATATAATTAAAGCAGAAATATCACGGCATTGTATAACGCACCAAGTTACTTTATACATAACGCCATACAAATTTAAGCCTCTCGTTTAGGCGCAAATAAGTCTCTTATTATATTGTTTTCAAATATCGGCATATGTAACTGGCTTTCCACTCTCATACATCAAAATATACAATTATGCAACAACAATCTAAAAAATTACGGAGCAGGATTTTAGGTTCTCACGGCGGCTGAAGACCGTCTCCTGGGTTGTAGCACCGTGTCTATCACCCTGATGATGGAAGCAGTAAGTATCTCCGAAACGTCGCTGAACAACCAGATTAAACGATTCCACAATACAAGAAACAGTCGTATTTATAAATTACAGTTTTTCCCTCATTTTTATTCAGGATATGCCAACAGTTCATTGGCCCCATTCAAGAATTTGAGATTCGAGGTTTTGACAGCGGTGAAAATGTTGCTGTTTGGTCATCTGGGTTGGTTGTAACGCCGCGGCAACTTCTAGGTAGACACGAACTTCTCGGAGATACATAATGCCAGCATCTTGAGCCCTGGAGGCAGTATTTTCCTCGGAAACGATTTGATACACATGCAAGCCTACACGGCGTTCCAACTTAGACCTACGACAACATTCCAAAAATGTATTTTCTTATGTGTTAATGTTATGTAAGTGAGAAATAGGACATTATCAATATACATTTTCATATAGATAATTGGAAATAAGTTAGAAACAAAACGTAAATAAGAAACAATGTTACACCAGAACAGAAAATATAAAAGAATCCAATGAAGAGTGTTAAAAAAACAAATAGGTCTCAGTATTACTCTGAGACGCCCCGAGCACGTATCGAATTCTAATTACGTTTTAAGACCTGGTAATCACGATGAAAAATACAGCGAGAATTTTACAGCTTCCCTGCAAAGCAATGTATCATATGAACGGAGATTTAATAGAAAACTGATCACTAATTGGTGCTTAAGGGGCAATTTAACATATAACATTTCACTACGTGGACTTCATTATATTGCAATATTACCCCAAATGAAGTCACTTCAACGATTTCTAATGCTGTAAAAGATGGATCAGATATACCCCATAAAATGTTACAAGTAAGATTACTGATTATTTTATGATGTCGAATGAAGATCATAACAACTATCTGGTGTTGTTAGAGATCAATTTCCAAGACTGCAGGTTTCATTACCGTAGGGATTTGTTTTATTTTATGTGTGTATGACTCTGTCAGTGGTTTCCAATGATGGAATGATCAGTGAGTATTGAAATGGAAAGAATATGAAACTAAGGTTGTATGGGATAATTTAAAGTACATCTTGAAATTTTCCTGGAGGGGCTGAAAGTAGAATTTGTGAGGATTGCATTTCATTACATCATCCCAAATTATACTCTGCTGTTCTATTACGTGGTCCATTAATTCGTAAATCGCAAGAAGTTTCCTGCGATTCGCCTTAACTTCCATAGGCCCTGTCACCTTCTTAGGTGTTCTTTATACTACAATGTGTCATAAAGTAGAGCTCACACTTGAGATACGTCTGTCCGTCCGTCCGTCCGTCCGCTGCCCGTCTGCTCGTTGTTTCATTTCTAAAACTACTCTTTGGCTTTCCACAAAATGTTGTTTGAAAGTCTACACTAAACATTTTCAGGAAATTTCAATTTTTTTAGAAGAAATTCGCGGCCGACTGGTTACCACACCTGCTTCATATACGTAAGATCCCCGATCCAAATCTCTGCCCGGAGACCGATTATCCTCACTGATATTTTTCTGGGTCCCACAAACAAATTCCGATGTAATATCTTAAAGTGGCCACGACAACATCCTCCCACATCCTTTACAATTCACGAGATTTATCTATTTAAAATAGTTTCGATATATCGAATATTCAATGAATGATGTGAAAAAGATGGTTTTATCCTCTGGACCCTTATCCGCTGTCTCTGTAGTGTGATCGGCTTTGCAACTACAGATATATACCTGCAATAAATCAATGTCAAGAACAATGAACCTTCCGAAGTTACTGCATCATTATTCGTCAGAAAGTAACATACATTTTCAGTTTATTCTATCTGAAATGTAGGAGCTACCTATCATATGAAATAATAGATTTCTCTCGAGTAACAACGATTCCATTCCTGCTAGGAATAACACTGTCTTCGATTGTTTCGATTTCAGTATTTGAATAAGACAGACTTCACGTTTCCTACACTGAAAAATATTCCGAAGTTTCATGTCAGTCGCTTTGGAAGAACAGAGCTATGCTTCGAAGACTACAGAGAATTGTTTCAATATCAGAATCTGAAGTTACACAATACTTTCCAATAAAACTACAAAACAAATGTCTGAATTCTTTACTGTTCACATTGAATAAAACTTACTTTAGGCTTACTCTGTAACGGAGAAATCTATTGAAATTTACATTTTATATCACAATCAAAATTAAAATGCAGTGTAAAAATTCAAGATTCCTTATAAAACTTTCATGTTAATTGGCCTCTTATACTGGTTTAAGAAATGGTATTATCAAGACAATGGCCGGTTATCTTCTGCAATAACTCTTTCTATGATGTTTATCTTTAAATGTAAACTAAGTTTACATATTATTTTATTCAGAATGTTAACAGTGCTTATATAAAGTTAAATTATCCAAACTGTATTTACTTCGTTCAAAATATATTGTATTAGTAGAAACAGAATCCGATATAAGCCGAAAAAACCCTTTTCCTTCAGAAAGTTTAGTTAATTATGTGTGGTTTATTTACCGACATTGTAAGTAGCTCGGACCTCGTAGCGTCAAACGATAAGATGATTAAAGAATAGTGAACTGGAAAAGTAGTCGCCTCCCAGTATTTGCCTAGAGGAACTGAGGAAAACCACGAAATTTTCAGTCAGGACAGCTAGGTTCCTGGCATAGACTTTAACCCGGGACTTCCTGAAAGCGAAGTTCTGAGATTAGTGGTGCATGCCCTGTGAGTGTTTGTAAATTCGGCAGAAACTAAGATACAGGCTATTTTCGTGCACATTCTTACCCAATTATGGGAAAGAAACTTTTATAACTGCTGTCTGCCCGCTAAGGTCTCCAAATAATAAGACTCAAAGTACTAAATATTTATTACATTTTTACAAAAAAATGCTTGGTAAGCTTAAAGCTGATAGTTGCTGAAATAGTTTTTCTCCTTATTATCAAAACTTCCGTTAATTAAACCTTAGATTAATTAACTACGCCTTTTCAACTGTACAGGTTACAAGAATTTGAAAGGCAGGAAGGTTATGAATATTGAATTACTAGAAATGCCGTTGAAGGAAGTGTCATGTGTTAGCTGCAATCACGGCATGGGTTTGAAGGATTAAGGGACCTAAAAATACCGCGAGAAAGACGACAGAACATGAACATCAACACAGTTTCAACACCTGTAATTTCTTTAGTTCTGGTGTCATCACTGTACCTCGACGTGGTATATTAAAACCTATCTACCGCGTATTTTATCCTACAACCTGGCAGTGAATGACTTTCGATGGAATATGGGTGAGAATTATGACAATGGTTAATGCCGGAGTAATTATAAACAAAACAAATGACCAATGAGTAGAGGCAAATTTTCTTGTCCTTATCCACTGCAAATTTTCCGCGAGTTTTCTCAGTTAATGGAAAGCTTCAAAACCGTAGGCCTACTTTCAGCTAAAAATGATTATGGTAATGAAATCATTGAGTGACAGACTAAAGGGACATGCAACATACACCAATAAAAGCAAATGTATACACATAATACAGCAGCCGCTTATCAGTCAGTTCTCACAGCTGCCAACTGTACCACGAAGTTAACGGTGGCCATTTTCAACACCTACACGAGATTCGTTAATTCATTAAGTAACAATGCTGACGTATGTAAAGCTCTGGTTTATTAAAATGTCTTTATTTCATTCACTGAATGTGTGTATACATGTTTCGGGCACTCTGTATATACAGTTTTAGTTGGGAGAAGTAAGTCTACATGGGAGCTTAATATTAAAGAGAGTTTTAAAGAAATAGGATGTGAGGTTGAGAACAGATCGGCGATAATTAATAAAATTTTAATTGTATTGTAAGTAATTTGGCAAACTGTTAAGGCTAGAAAATTAGGATTTGAAGTTCTCATGGCGGTGATTACGAGATGGCTGTCTTCTTGGTTGTAGCGTCATGAAGTCGTGTGTACGGCGCTAAAACCCAGAAGGCAACCATCTTCTATCTAGAAAAGCCATTTTCAGCGTATCTTGCACTTAGCAAGAAACGCGGAAGATCACGTTCGCTAGGTTTAACTTTCATTTGCAGTCATAGGACCTACTGTTTGTTACATTTCATTTCATGAGGGTAGTTACAGTTAAAAACATCTCTCAAAAATAAATAGTCCAGCAGGGTATATAACTACCATGAAGTCATTATCGCATTTTAATTGGTTTATTAATGGATGAGAGGTTGGAAATTGCTCATGAAAGATGCATAGTCTGAAATCAAAACTCTGGAATATACAAAATATTGCTAATGTTAATGCCACAGAAGATAATTTCCCCATGTAACAGGACTAGGTGCACATCATGATAGGAATGTTATCCTCAGTAAATTTACTCGTTATTACGCTTTATTAAGAATATAAATCACCGTTTAAAAAAACACTATATTTGAAAGTTTAACCTATAAAATGCAGATAATATTTTATGTTGTTGCGAGTTTTCAGGCTATATCAAATTGAACTTCGTTTTACTGTTGATTTATTTAAGAGAATATACACAGACATGGTCTGAAAAAGATGTGTAAACATATCTCAAAGACCGACTGCAATCTGCTGGACTTTGAGTAAAACGCATCACCCTTTCTGCGGTTCTGGTTTTTTAAAGTGCGTTTTAAACGGAGCATAATGTTCGGGATGAAAGACAAACACGCAAATTTACGGAGTGCTAATTATTTTCATTATATGTTTTTTAATTTGAATCCAAGACAGCTATTTGTGTGGTGAATATGTTTGAGTTTAATTTAATTTCAGTACAAGTTTATTAAGACAAAGCACATTTTACGTAGGCATTTTAGTTACTAACTAGATCTATAAAATATATCTCTGTGTTTACAGTCTATTAATTTAGCATAAATTTTTCTGGTAATAAAGTTTTCTAAAAGTTCTTTGTATTAAAGTCTCCTGTTCTGGCTGATATAACTTAAGGAGCCATATCCGCATGTCATAATGTCACATTCTGTTCCGACCCTAAATTACAAATACCACATTCTACCCTGTAATTCTACTCCCTGCGAAGACTTCAGAATCAATTTAAACCTAATTAATGCCTTGCGAAACCAACATATTAAAGTCTACGTAACTGAACTTGTATTTTATGAGCAGAACTTGCGCACACGAAATTCAAAAAAAGAATAATCTAATGATGCTGTACCACGAAACAAAGTAGTTTTGTGGGAGACTTTCGTACTTCGGCAGTCATTCCAAACCGAAAGAACCTTTTTTCAGATTATTTGAGAATGTGAAGCCCTGAGCAAAACGAAGGAAATTACGCGCAATTCCAAACAAGAGAACACGAAACCGGCAGAAGGTGCCGGTTTATATGTAAATACTAGCAGAGTATCGACAGTATTACTGCGAGAAAATTTGACGATTTCCCGCATTTCTTACTAATCTTTCTTACTCTAAAGCTTATCATATGCCTGAAAATTCAATACGTATCACTGAATATCAAAGGAAAATTTCTATTCTGTAGCCAAACATCTTCACCAAGACTTCAATCCAGGACAGTTTTCGAGTTTATGGCCTTTGATTTTGTAATCTCCTCGCAAAAACAAACTTTGGCCTCGGCACCATTCATCTATAGTACTTGGTTTCCGAGATACAGAAACCACATTCAACAGGACTCGGAAACAGGACAATAGCTTTTATGGGTTCTAGTCTTCGTTTCAGTAATCTCCTCTTCGAAATACGGTCTTGGCATCGTTCTTCTATCGCTACCGAGAAGTCTAAAATAAATTTAACTTAACTCTAGATGGAAAGAAGTTACTGAACTAAAATTACACCAACAAGTTACATATTTGTTGAATTTCTTAATTTTTGTTCTGTGGTTTACCTCTGGCCGATTCAGTATTGGCCATCACAATGGCCATAATTTGTTTGATGACACTCAATGACATCGCCCTGGTGATGGAGCACCTCTAAAAAGTCAGTCAATTTCTACGATATTACACGGCGCATCATCCCAAAGGCAGTCAAACTTCAACTTTCCTGCGGCTTACAAGGTTATCGCCATACTGAAATTGCCATTCTTCCACAAATTTCACTATCGATCACACTACTAACACACGAATCGGTTCACTGTTCGTTGTTCTTGACGTATTATATTATCAATAGAGGAGCTACGTTACACATGCCAGTACTTTCACTACTTCCCGAAAAGACAATTTCTGTGTTGAAGAAAACTGTCTTTTAAACTGTAGCACCGTGTAGTCTGGTAGACTTTACCAACGTTTCAGGCTGCTTCCACCTGCTGCCCTGATGACGCAGGCAGAAAGGACCTCAGATTCGTTGGTAAACTTCTACCAGACTACACGGCGCTCCAACCCAGAAGACAGCCATCTTCATTCTCGTCGCCATGAAAACCTCAGGTCCTAGAAAGATCTATACTGTTCATAACAACTTTATAAATTCTGATAATATATAATCTTTAAGGTAAACTACAACTGAAACTTTCTGCCAGCTTGACTAGTTCATGCTGTCAATGCATGATTTAGCAACTGTTTCTTGAAATATGTTTATAATGATGCAGTAAGTTGTTATATAAACAATTACACGACACAGGATATTTATAGGAAAACTTATAAACCATGAGATGGGATAGAAATTACCTGCTCTTAAGGAAATCAAATATTTAATACCATGTTCAAAAGAATACGGCATTGATCTGAACCTTGAGATGGTTCAACCTAGTCCACACAGATCACTTTACCTGAAATACATTTTGGCATTAACTTCCCCTGTATGCTACGTCTCTTGACTCGATGTTTTCAGGGTCCATCTGTTTATACATTTGTCGTGTTCACCATGCCTGTCACATTTCTGTCACTCTCGCCCATTCTAATATTAGCGAAGAATACAAACACAGTAGACCCCCGGTTATCCGCGGCCGGATCAACCGGGGTCTATCTGTTTAAACGAGAATTAAAAATTAATTTATAAAATCTGTTATAAAAGTTAAAACGTTTAAAAAGAAAGTAATATGTAAATATGCTAATAACATATGTAACGTATTAGCATGAATCAATGGTTGCTAAACCCGAAGTTTACGACAAAAGAATGTTAGTACCATCCATCGGAATCCGGCATACGTTTGTTTATTAACACTGTTAGCAATTTATCGACTGTGTTAAATTGTATTCAAGATATTTTCTGTTGTTATTAAATCTTCAAAAATTCAACTAATGTATTTATGTGAATAAACTTAAGTATTTGTCACATATGAGTGTTCTTCTTTCATTATTATGGATTATCGGGGGGGGGGGGGGTTTCGATTACCAGGGAAATATATTTCCAATCAACTCAGATAATCGGGAGTCTATTGTATGTAGTTCCTCATCATGTAATTTCTTCCCCAGAGGCTATCACATTTTCTACGTTTTTGGGTTATCTCTATAAAACAAAATTTCTCTGCACTGCAGTGAGACATCGACATACATGAGTACGTAATTTCTGTCTGCTTCATACAGCTAAATAAAACGGGCCGCCTTTTTATTCTAAAGTCCTTGCATCTAATCCATATAAGTTGTTATACCAAGCGGAACGGAGACACTTTATCGCTAGATATGTACAGTACAAAAGCATTCTCTTTGAGCGTGTTTGTTCCTTTTTCCTGCAGTAATAAATGTATACTTTCAACGTTATGAACGAACAAGAGCAAACGCCCGAAGATAGAACTGCTATTACTTTTAGTGTTACTTAACATATATATTCGGTTAAAAGTAGGAGGAACGCAGTTTCTTTGTTACAGCTGTCGCACAGACTCCGTGTTCCAATTCGTACTTTGAAAAACATTCTGGACAAAAATACATGAAGACGCCGTCATTTCGTACGGCGAGTTTGGGACGTCTTTCAGACGCTCAGGCGTCGCTTTGTTGCGGCCGTGTTAACCCTCTGGCTCTACTCCAAGAACACACATTGAAATCAGGACCGCAGTTCATTTGTTTTGTTCTGCGCTGAACAATTTATTTGGACTGCAGATCTTCCTACAGTCTTAAGAGAACGAGTTACTCGAACAAAATATAATTACTTATAATTATTTTTAACATATAAAATAAAAATAGTAAGAAATTGTCAAAACTACATAATGGACAAATTCATAATTTGTTCTAAGTGTTTAGATGAACAAAGCTACAGAACATAAGCAATTCTGAAAACACAGGATGTCCAAAATAACATCCGAAACTAAATTACGTGGCAGTTCGATGACAGCGCAACTAAAAGAAAAAATGGTTCACCAATCATTCGAATACCACGTCCATTTTTGTGATTAGATCTGGAAACAGAATGTTACTGGGGAAATAGCTTTCAGTTCTGATATCCAATCAATTCGCAGTTAATTTCGTTGATGAAAACTTTGTATAAAAATATCGATCTCACACAGCATATCCAAAATCAGTAAACTGTCTGAATAATTACAAGCAGAAACATAATGAAGGAAAGAAATTAAAAAATAATTAAATAATTGCTGATTTTGTTGTAGTCTTCCCAGACCAATTTAAACTGATATAATTTCTCTGAACGTGAAGTGTTTTAACTTATATTTCGGATTACAATTATAAACTTGATCACAAGAAACACGTCTTTTTCACAGCATGGATTGATTTGAGTGTCGTTGGTTGACTTCATTAAAGCTTCTATTATACGTGTAAACACTTTACGTACTATCAAAATCACAGTTCCGAGTTTATAAAAAACTGTTTTAATTAAAACAACGATTGTGTTTCTCTTTATTATACTTTTGTTTCGCAAAATAAATAGTTCCTTGTTACTCACGTCAACGTGTTTGCTCTGAATCTAGCTAAACGTGAGGCTCCAACTGAAGAACGAGGTTGTTGTAGCGTGCTACATGAACTGGGCCATCTTACGTCTTAGAAGCCGTAATAAATAAAAAGGAAACACGGTTTGAAACCCCTAAATACTATTATAGGTACCCACTACTTTGACCAGCACAAATCCGGTCCCTGCGTGTTACCACATGAGAGAACGCACACATCTCCCGTTTCTGAAATTTATTTTACTCCTAGTTTATTTAAAGACGTAGACAGTACCTGAGACCATAGCCTATTCCGCCGATGTTTTATGACGTATTTCCAAAATATGATAAGTTTTTCATATCACACGTGAGGGCTAATCAATCTTCGTTTGTTGTCAGAGCGCTCCAGACAACTGAGCTGTAGCAAATTGAACGCGCCTCATGGACTGAACATGTGTCACCGTACTCCAGTCTTCAGTTCGCACAAAGCCAATTTTCTGCGCATCGTACACTGTAATTAACTTAGCACTTGACTTTCCACCTCTTTTAATGAGCTAAGTGCCAGAATTTCGTAATTAAATTATCATAATGAAAATCGGTCTAAGGTCTAATCAACGTCTATAAAAGTGACGAAATATTAGTCATTTTTAATGAAATTCTTATTTTCATCCATAAATAACTGTTAATATCCAATATTTTTTTAAATAAATTTTATATCACGCGCGAATGTACCACATTTGTAATGATTTTATTTACTTAATACTGACGAAACTGCTAACAAACAAACACTCTGGTAGCATGTCCCGCTAAAGAAAATAATTGATGGATAGATATGGTACTAAACCAGTTTTATCTTCGTCCCATGCAACATATTGCTCTAAGATCTGTCTTACTATTATCCTCACACCTTCACCTGTCTTCCTAACTCATTCTCTAAAAATTAGTCGTTTAACTGACAAAGTATCTACATAGCCAAGTTTCTCGTAACAAAGCCCGAAGGTTTGAAGCTATGAAGAACAAAGCCCACAACTTGGCATGGTTCGAAGTCTCTTCCATCCATTACACGTCTTCGCAAAATCATCATCATCATCATCAACTCCTGTTGTCCCTCTTGGAACATAGGGCATCTTCCTCGTAAAATGCTACCTTGTAATTCACATTAATATTACCCTCCAATCTACTTGGGCTTGCAAACAGCATATTTCCGAGAGATGTTATTACCAAAATTAAGTATTTGTTATTTAACGCATTCGAACTGTGTGCCCAGCCCATCACAGCCTCCTATATTTAACTACGCAAACGTTATAGATGATACCTACAAAGTTCCTAATTGAGTAACGTCCTGCTAATTGATCCCTCTTAAGTCAGAATAATTTTTTGAGCATGTGGCTTCTATACATTTCCGTCAAAGCACGCAATCTATTTTTAAAACAAACAAAACAACTACTTCTAAATACCAAATATTTTTAACCAGGATAGACGGTAACAGTTTATGAACTAACGGTATATAATAAGTATTTCTTAGATTTACGAGCGTAATATTTCTTTAATTTCATTACAAACTTTAATCTTATTTGTCACTATTGATACAAAACAAAACAGCTTCAGATTTCTATCACAAAACTCTAATATAAATATCATAAATTTACTTAGGTATTCCTGAGCCCGTAAATTCCTAACCGGAATAACCGCTTGAGAGACGCAGAAAGTATTAAAATTTTAAAGTGGATCCCAATGAAAGATCGTGTGAGCATGTGGATTTAAGCGACTCAGAAAACTGTCCAGTGGGGGTGGGCTTTTGTGAATACGGAAATGAAACTTCGATTTATGAATTCCTTAACCAGATTCTCGAAAAGAACTTTGATCAATGAAATACGTTTAGTGCAATGGTTACGTAATTAACCATAATTTTAAGTTAAGCAATTCTCCTCTTGGTGTTGAGTCTTTCTACTTGAAGATTTCTGTCTTCTGGGTTGTTGCACTGTGTAGTATGGTAGATGACTCGCCCTGATGACGGAGGCAGTATGACCTCTGAAACGTTGGTTAACATCGACCAGACTACACAGCGCAACAACCCAGAAGACAGAAATCTTCATACTCACCGCTGTGAAAACCTCATCGCCCTGATGACGGAGGCAGTATGACCTCTGAAACGTTG
Organism: Zootermopsis nevadensis; assembly: GCF_977971745.1. Lineage (NCBI taxonomy): Eukaryota > Metazoa > Arthropoda > Insecta > Blattodea > Termopsidae > Zootermopsis > Zootermopsis nevadensis. Next base: position 12,460,305 of record NW_028259192.1, on the reverse strand, counting down.
GTTAACATCGTCCAGACTACACAGCGCAACAACCCAGAATACAGAAATCTTCATACTCATCGCCCTGATAATGGAGGCAGTATGACCTCTGAAACGTTGGTAAACATCGTCCAGACTACACCGCGCAACAACCCAGAAGACAGAAATCTTCATACTCACCGTTGTGGAAACCTCATCGCCCTGATGACGGAGGCAGTATGACTTCTGAAACGTTGGTAAACATCGACCAGACTACACGGCGCAACAACCCAGAAGACAGAAATCTTCATACTCACCGTTGTGAAAACCTCAAATGTTTCTACTTGTTTCCATGGCAGACGATTTTCAGCTACTGTAGTTAACACTCCCCAGAAACATTGGTAACCAGAATACAGGAATTATTTCTGTTGTAGAATTCCACGGTTGCTTCGGGGACAACAGCAGCGCTACTCTGAACCATCAAAGTTGATTGTCCCTGTAATTGAAAGATGTTATCTCTGCCGGCGTGGCGACACATAAACACTAATGCAAGTGGCAAAGCGGCTTAAATTCATGTTCATTACATTTGTGTATCAGGATACGACTTGTCTACTGTTATTTTATTTGTTGTATCTTATCATTAGCCTGTTTTCTTAAAGAAAAAGAGGAAATTTCAGGTAGAACGTACAATAACTGGGTTCCATAAAATACTTCCTTGTATAAGAAGGCTAATAAAAATTATAAATTAATAAGCTTTCAACTTCCTGATAATTTCTCGTGAAAATTTTCCCGACAGTCCACAATTCAATCGCCAAAAAGTCTTGAGGTGCATCCAAAGAAATTCACACCCTTTTCACACGCCCAGCATATTTTTAATTTTAACTGTTTAATTACAACCACGACAATTTCCTTCCCCTCCATTCGAAAAGATTCTAATTATTTCTGCAATCTTCCACCGCGCATTTGAAGCCATATGACCTTAATTATTCATACCGCTCTGTAAATAACCTGCAATGAAACAATTCAATAATAATATTTCTGTTGAACATCTCAGTACAGTCATTAGCACGCGTGATTCTTTTTCAGTAGAACATAGGTTCGAATCTGCAACACGATCCCGGCTGTACTAACTGAAGTTCATCGTGGTTTTCCTCAGTTCATTAAGATACATGTTACATGACCCCAATCGCATTCTGTCATATTCCTTCCACTTCATTATTCATCATCCACCTACTAGACATTATTATAATCAGTTCATTCGAATCCAAAGAAATAAACCGGTTCAAACTCTCAAGACGTTCTACGACGCACTTGGTGAAGAAACATGGGTTCCTCTTTTCAGCCCTTGTAGTTAAGGACCTCCCATTTCATCGGCAATAAAACGAATCCCTCTCCTAATTGTAGACTTTAATTTACTTGGAACGTAAAATAAGAGACATTTCTTTCGTCTGAGCATAAAAACGTCATCAGAAGGTAAAATCTGAATGCTTCTTCGTTTCGAAGGAGTAAGACTTTATTAGTCATTCTTGAAACGTGTATAAAGAACTACATCCCATTAAAACTGTCGAATTTAAACTAATCTAAAGGTTTTAGCACTTAATTCTCTTCCATCATTAAGATAAGTATACATGCAAACTGTAGACTTAATCCCGCAACACTTTAGCAGCTGTACCATCGTTAATGTTTGAGCACAGTCGACTCTTTCCGTTCCGTAAACATCAGAATTGCTGTTCTGATGACATTGAGTCGTGTCCTCTTTGGTTACGTAGACTACCTTTAATCTTACAGGCAAACTGATGTTCACGTTCAGTGGTACGCGTGTTAAGAAATTTTAAAGTTTCTACGACACACATAATCAGCTGATTCTTCATTACCCGCAGTCTGCTTAGTTAATACTGTCTGAAGGGTCTGTGACAAGGATCTTTCATACAGAAAATCTAATGTACTGGCACACACGTCCAGCAACTAATTACATGAATCAATGTTCTTATTAAGGGTCTAACAGTCATTCTTTCACTCAACGGGAGTATTCACACAGGCCCTATGTCAGAAGAATCCAATCCACACTCTCATGTAATGAAGACTTTAAAATAATAATATTTTATGTCGTGTATATATTAAGTAAGCAATACAAAATTACAAAGTTAGTCGAACCAGACATGAAATTTATATCGGAGAAACTTTAAAGTATTCACATAGGCCCTATGCCAGGAGAATCCAATCCACACTCTCATATAATGAAGACTTTAAAATAATAATATTTTATGTCGTGTATATAATAAGTAAGCAATACAAAATTATAAAGTTAGTCGATCAAGACATGAAATTTATCTCGGAAAAACTTTAAAGTTTGTAACTACGTCTGATTCTCACACCTGATGCCCTGCGTTTCCTACGCGTCTCGACAGACACTGACGCAGTTGCTATCGATTTCTAGAGACTGCATAATTTCAAAAGCATGATGATGATGGCTAGCAAGCTCAGTGGGTATGTTATCACCAGATTACTTCCTCTGAGAATACATCGAGACCGGTCACGCATGAATTATTCTCCCGCATATCACAAACACAGTCTACTGGTAGCCTATCAACAGAACTGTGTAAATTCTATAAACCTCTGCTCAGAATTCTGTGTGATGAACTTATGTGGCAAAACGGCACAATTTTTAATAACTGTATTTCAAATTAAATAATACCAAAATCCAATTTCTTGAAGTATTCAACAGAATTTCGTTCCCATCAGCTTTAATGGTGTGACAAATATCGACCAGTTTCCTGAACATTTTAAGCTACTTTATAACGTCAAATCAGAAGAAAAAATAAAGATGTGAGGAAACACAAATCTGAAAGGAGGTGATTGTGGCCTATTTAAATGTACTATTCAGGCATTTGTCTGGACAGAAAGAACCCTAGAGTTTCGAACCGAGTTCCTAGAAAATATAAATCAAGGAATTTAGAACTACACTGATCTGACTGTTTACCACACACTTTAATATTAAATATGTCAGCATATTGAATTGAATTTAATATTTTTCACCGATGTAATGCATTTCGTCTGGTTTCCAAAGTGAATAGCATGCATTTTCTTTGCAACCAGAATGCAATAAATTTTGTTCGAGGTATGGACGTTACTAATATTACCGACCTGAACATCCTAGAATTTTGAAGAAATGACTGAAAATTATTAAAGTCAGAAACTGTATGCATAACACAATAATTCTCGTGCCTTCCACATTTTGAATTCGTGAATGCTAACGTTTGATGTTTCCTTATAGCCTAAACAGCGTAAAACAGGCTGGGAGACGAATAAGGTCTTCTAAACAATACCTGGTCAAAATTAGTCCAACAGAGGCTCTCGAGTTATGGGATAGCAAGCACGAAATTTGTGTTCATTTTAAACAAAATTAGATAGAAACATTTTTGTTCAGATATTTATTTAGTGAGTTGTGCTTAAGGGACAAGCAGAATATAGATTACGCCATCTCGTAAATTCCCCGATTTTTTGGTCCGATTTTAATCGGCAATGGAATGTGAAGACACATTTTAGTAGAACCCTACAATATCATATTTCACAAATATCCGTCTAGCGGTCTCGAGTCCTTACAAGCGCCGGGCATACATGTGATAAACAAAGCCGGCGCACTTTACAACTTTACAAAATCTCGATATTATATCCGACGAATATCCGAAATTAACAAAACATTTTAGTTACCAGCTGATATAAGGATTTATTTACCTCCATTGTCACGTGAAACGATTGTATTAACGGCTACAAAACGCATAAAACAATTTTTATAAAGAACTGACGTGTAATTGAACTACTCCACCATCGTAACACATTTCTGATTCTGCGGGTTACGATAGTATTCAAATAAGACTTTTTCACTTGATTTACCAGAAGACCACAGACACCGAAACTGATTGGTGGAACAAACAGTCAAATATATGGGATTTCAAACAGACACAAAAGAGGCGTTAAAATACACAGTATTTTTGTTCTAGTGAATAGCCGGAAGCTAGCAGTTCTACTCGGATAACAAAGCTTAAAACTTCCTGTATAGAGAGATACAGATTCAATGATGCAAGCTGGCGCTTTGTGTGTTCTGTGTCAAACGGACGACCTGGAGGGGGTTAAAATTCTTTCATCAATGGGCCATAAAACCATATGTTGGTCAAAATTTTATAGCAAAAGTCAGAAGGTTGTTCTGATTGACTCATAAATGTTAGCTTAGTTTCTAAAAATTATTCTGTGGAATATATAAATATTCCTGACTTGTCATGAACCCTTCTCTTCTAAAAAAAGCATAAAAAGGGAGGGGTGTTATATTAACAAAGAAACAGTGAAACAAATGAATCAATTATGTCATTATTTGTGCAGGAAAACAATGGCTGAAATGTAAGAACAATTTTTTTGACCCCGGCCTGGACATTGTTACCACACTCTATAATAGGCTAGCATTAATGGGCGAATATTAGCATGGAATTAATTTTACAATGGTTAATGATTATTTCACACACAAAACAATCTAAACACAAAGCGATAAGCGATAGAGCAGACAGTAAGACAAATTATCGTCTTTTTGTTTTCACTTCAAGTATTGAAAACTTTGCGTAATCGTTTAAACCACTCCTTTATAGCTCACTTACTAATACACTAAATACTTCTATGCAGACAGATGTTTTAATGTACAACTGCCTCTTCTGCTGTAGAAATGTACCATAAATCGGCTCAAGATACTAAATTAGTAACAGAATATAAAATTGTTTTTTTGGAATTTGTCCAACGTCTAAATTATAAAATAATAAGACCACATTTCAGAAGCTGGATTCTGGTTCCGTGTTCGGATTAAATGGAAGGAATAAAACAGAGAGTCTATCTGTTCGGTGCCCTGGTTCAGTTAGAGTCAGACTTAGACCGATATCTGAAGACGGAAGCACAATCAAGCATCGGAAAAATGAGATGAGATTTTATTTTATAACTCAGACGATGGACAAAGTGCAAGAATACAGTTTTCCAGATTATACTATACCATCAGTCAGACGCCTTCACACTTACCGTAATAACAGACTACTTTACACATTAGAAGCAAGCGAGGCATATGCCTAGACGCAGCAAACATGGATGAAGTTTATTAAAATACCTAGTACTTTCAAAACATAGAGATTTTAACATCAGAAAATTCGTCTCTGTGTAGCAAATATTTATTTGGTGAAGCATCAAGCAACAGCAGGGTCAGATCCGTTCAGTGGGCAGTAATTCCAGCATATTTACGCGAACTTCTGTGTGGGGAAGGGCGGATGTCGAGAGACAGCTTTAATACCCGCGTTAAAAGTAAAAACATTTATCTACTCAGTGAACATTTAGACAAGAGAATGTGCCTGATAACCCACCAGCTGAAATTAATATTTTAACCAAAAGTTAGATGGCCGCAGGTAGATCAATAGATGCCAGTCCTGTTCTCTGTTAAACTTAACAGTGCCCTTCAATCATGAACGACATAGTAACAGCTAGGAAATGGGAAATGTTCACGATCAGGGTAAAAACGAAAATTCAAAAGCAAACAACGTTGATAAGCGCTTCTTTAGAGGTTACTGACATGCCAAGCGACTTTGTAACTAAAATTTAGTAAGCCGGGACAGGACAATGTATGCCAAAAATATTTTGTGGTTTTCTTTTCCGTGCATTCTGTTCGGGGAAAAAGGTACCAAAACCTCAAAAATTATATTTTGACATATAGCGTGTAACCGAACACAATTTTTAAGTGGAATCCGATGGAAAAACGGAGAATTTTGTTTGTGGGATTACCAGATTAATCTAATACAAATACATAAATGGCCATTATTGTTCGTGAAGAATATATTGCTACAGTTAAAGGTTCAAATGACAAACACGGAGGTTAGAATGTTGGAGTCTACTTGACATTATGACAATCATTTGTACTATGCACAACACTAAAGGAGATGCTTCAAAATATGTCATTGTTTCTGTACACTATTTGACTAATAAAATCAGAAATGACTTTACTGCTTTAAAATAAGTAATTTCTTAAATAATCTGAGAATACTCCTGGTGTTTTCAAACATGAACGACTGAATAAAATAGCTTGGATACGTCAATATTGTGAACAAAAATTTACCTATAAAACGGACCTTTCCTGTTCAAGCCTCATTCATGCACACGAAAAAAGGGAGTGGAAATTCTTAGCAAGTTGCTAGATAATGGAACAAATAAAAAATAAAACGAATGAACAGGTCAAGGCTATGATAACGTAAGCAGCAACAATTTTGCAAGAAAATTAATTTTCTAGATTTGTGCCATAAGCAGCAGTCATAACACAACAGCCGCGCCTGCAGCTTGTTTCAGCAAAGTGGCGGTTGAATTTTCCAGAACAATTAAAAGACGTTCCACATTTCTCTTCATATTCCACAACTCTAAAGCCTCGTCCACGCCGGAATTGGATGTCACAAATTGTTGACCAAAAAATTTTAGTAACAATTTTGAATGATATTGTCGTAAACATGTCCACAAACCCAGAAAATATTTCCACAGCTCATAATCTCCTCCATCAAACAGATTTTTAGTATCTACCAATGTGAAACGCAGACGAGATTGGGGAATAATTTTAGAAAGTATCAAATAAATGTGTGAAAATGTATACTGAACTAAACTGGTTCAGGATTGGGTCCAGTGGCGATCCCTTGTAAGCAGTTGAATGCGTGACGGTAATTAAGATGGATTACCGGAGGCAAACGTATTAAGTCAACAGATACCGACCTATGTAACATGTAGGAGTAGCGCTGACAAGACGGCAGAGTTAACTCCATCCAGCAGAATTCTTCATGAAAAGTTGACAGGTGCTCAACTACTCAAGAAATTCCTCGTCTCTTTTGAAATCCAAAATTTCGTTACCGCATTCAGAAGAGCTCGCTACTAGATCCTTTCTTTAGCCATTTGAATCCAATATATACCACCACAACAACATTTTTAAGGTGTATAATTTGGAGCTTTCACGGCGAAAAAGTATAACAAATTATTGTGGGGCTACCAGCCGAGTCAGTGGTTGCAGGGTGCAAAATTCTTTCGCCTTTCACCATTCATCCACCTGACACGGCTGGTAGCCCGAAAAGAATTATTATAATTGTTTAAGATGTTTCAATATCATTCCTCCACGTACGTCGATCTCTCTCAAGTGGACACGTCACCCCGGGTTATTAGACGAAAAATAAGTACGCATTTCTTATCCCAGTTAGTGTTACATGTGAAGCAAACCTCATTCTTGTTGATTTGATCTCCCTAACAATACAGCAGAGTACCGATTATCCGACCTTTCTTTCAACTGACGTGCCGGAACTATCAGTTTTATCAACACGCAGTGAAAATGCTACAGACGTATTTCTATGTATGATTTGAGGTTTTCACAGCGGTGAGTATGAAGATTTCTGTCTTCTGGGTTGTTGCGCTGTGTAGTATGGTCGATGTTTACCAACGTTTCAAAGGTCATACTGCCTCCGTCATCAGGGCGATGAGTATGAAGATTTCTGTCTTCTGGGTTGTTGCGCTGTGTAGTCTGGTAGATGTTTACCAACGTTTCAGAGGTCATAATGCCTCCATCATCAAGGCGATGAGTATGAAGATTTCTGTCTTCTGGGTTGTTGCGCTGTGTAGTCTGGTAGATGTTTACCAACGTTTCAGAGGTCATAATGCCTCTATCATCAGGGCGATGAGTATGAAGATTTCTGTCTTCTGGGTTGTTGCGCTGTGTAGTCTGGTAGATGTTTACCACCGTTTCAGAGGTCATAATGCCTCCATCATCAGGGCGATGAGTATGAAGATTTCTGTCTTCTGGGTTGTTGCGCTGTGTAGTATGGTCGATGTTTACCAACGTTTCAAAGGTCATACTGCCTCCGTCATCAGGGCGATGAGTATGAAGATTTCTGTCTTCTGGGTTGTTGCGCTGTGTAGTCTGGTAGATGTTTACCAACGTTTCAGAGGTCATAATGCCTCCATCATCAGGGCGATGAGTATGAAGATTTCTGTCTTCTGGGTTGTTGCGCTGTGTAGTCTGGTAGATGTTTACCAACGTTTCAGAGGTCATAATGCCTCTATCATCAGGGCGATGAGTATGAAGATTTCTGTCTTCTGGGTTGTTGCGCTGTGTAGTCTGGTAGATGTTTACCACCGTTTCAGAGGTCATAATGCCTCCATCATCAGGGCGATGAGTATGAAGATTTCTGTCTTCTGTGTTGTTGCGCTGTGTAGTATGGTCGATGTTTACCAACGTTTCAGAGGTCATACTGCCTCCGTCATCAGGGCGATGAGTATGAAGATTTCTGTCTTCTGGGTTGTTGCGCTGTGTAGTCTGGTAGATGTTTACCAACGTTTCAGAGGTCATAATGCCTCCATCATCAGGGCGATGAGTATGAAGATTTCTGTCTTCTGGGTTGTTGCGCTGTGTAGTCTGGTAGATGTTTACCAACGTTTCAGAGGTCATAATGCCTCCATCATCAGGGCGATGAGTATGAAGATTTCTGTCTTCTGTGTTGTTGCGCTGTGTAGTCTGGTTGATGTTTACCAACGTTTCAGAGGTCATACTGCCTCCGTCATCAGGGCGATGAGTATGAAGATTGTCTTCTGGGTTGTTGCGCTGTGTAGTCTGGTAGATGTTTACCAACGTTTCAGAGGTCATAATGCCTCCATCATCAGGGCGATGAGTATGAAGATTTCTGTCTTCTGGGTTGTTGCGTTGTGTAGTCTGGTAGATGTTTACCAACGTTTCAGAGGTCATAATGCCTCCATCATCAGGGCGATGAGTATGAAGATTTCTGTCTTCTGTGTTGTTGCGCTGTGTAGTCTGGTTGATGTTTACCAACGTTTCAGAGGTCATAATGCCTCCATCATCAGGGCGATGAGTATGAATATTTCTGTCTTCTGGGTTGTTGCGCTGTGTAGTCTGGTCGATGTTAACCAACGTTTCAGAGGTCATTCTGCCTCCATCATCAGGGCGATGAGGTCTTCGCAGTGGTGAGTATGAAGATTTCTGTCTTCTGGGTTGTTGCGCTGTGTAGTCTGGTCGATGTTAACCAACGTTTCAGAGGTCATACTGCCTCCATCATCAGGGCGATGAGTATGAAGATTTCTGTCTTCTGGGTTGTTGCGCTGTGTAGTCTGGTCGATGTTTAACAACGTTTCAGAGGTCATACTGCCTCCGTCATCAGGGCGATGAGTATGAAGATTTCTGTCTTCTGGGTTGTTGCGCTGTGTAGTTTGGTAGATCTTTACCAACGTTTCAGAGGTCATACTGCCTCCGTCATCAGGGCGATGAGTATGAAGATTTCTGTCTTCTGGGTTGTTGCGCTGTGTAGTCTGGTCGATGTTAATCAACGTTTCAGAGGTCATACTGCCTCCGTCATCAGGGCGATGAGTGTGAAGATTTCTGTATTCTGGGTTGTTGCGGTGTGTAGTCTGGTCGATGTTAACCAACGTTTCAGAGGTCATACTGCCTCCATCATCAGGGCGATGAGTATGAAGATTTATGTCTTCTGTGTTGTTGCGCTGTGTAGTCTGGTCGATGTTTACCAACGTTTCAGAGGTCATACTGCCTCCATCATCAGGCCCTGATGACGGAGGCAGTATGACCTCTGAAACGTTGGTAAACATCGACCAGACTACTAATTTCTTTAAAAAAAACTCCTTCATTTACAAATTTACATTACGTGTGCTAAATACTATTTGATGCCGTATTACATTACCTTCGTAATTTAACAATATCGTAAATTCAGTATAAATTTATCCTCTTCTTTTTCATTAGTCTTCCGTATCATCCGACAATTTCGATTATCCGCCAGTCCTTCAGTCCCGTTCAGGTCGGACAGTGGAGAATCTACTGCACTTATAATTAAGACATCACTGATCACGCGAGAATTTTATATTGTTCACGTGTCCCTGCATGATGGGCCATTTTCATGATTCTATCAAATATTACAGTGGAAATCACGATTATAGGATGCACGAGGCCTTGCAAAGAATGTTATACATCGGGTACACTACACTCTACGTCAATCTTGTTCCGCTTTCTGCATTACTTAAACTCCGGTTCTAAAATTGTGTGGACAGACAAGAATGATGAAATTTTCCTCGCGTACATGTAGGTACACCTCGGTTCGAAATGGACAGAGCGGGGAGGAGGAGGGGGCAAAAAATTACCTACATCGTAATAATAAATGTTATCACAATGTAGCCTTCGGTCATCATATTTATGTATGGAATTCTAGTTTGCTTGAAGCTGTAAAAAGTGAACATTCATATTAGACGCAGTTCCTACATACCTAGGCCACATCCTAAGCGTTCCACCTCTCCATTTCATTGCTATTATTTATTTTACCTAGGGACAGTGCAGTTGTTCATCTTCAAAATAAATATGTGGTGGTGGTGGTGGTGGTGGTGGTGGTGGTGGTGGTGGTTGTAATTCATTTAAACTTGTAGAGGATATCTTGTTTTATGTATAAAACTCCTCGTCAAGGCACACTATACATCGTTTAGTTTGTTTACGTGTGTACAAAATATGATCAGCTTACACAAAGCGTTTAAGAGGCAGAAACATTTCAACTATATTTATTTGTATTGTCTGGAACAAGTTACATTTTATGGCTACTGTTGCAATAAAATGTTAATGATATCATGTTGGAAATCAACAAACATATTTTGTTGCTAAACACAAAACAGCACTGTTATACCATTCAATGTGTAATGGAAATTTCTAATCCACGCATGTGTGATAAGCCCTCTGAATATATCAGCCGTATGTAAAATTAACATGTCATACCACATAGCTGTAGCAATTAATCATAATGGCACATTAAAACGATCAGATAATTACGTTGGGTTGGACCTTCGCTGTAAAGTTAATACATTGTAAGCCACATGTAAGTTAGGAACAAGTTAATTAACTGGGAAGAAACGAAGAATTAATCGTATGTACAATGTTACACTCAGAACTGCAATTCACATTCTTACATGAGAAATGTGAAAATGAAAGTAATATTAAACGACGCAACGGGACCTTAAATAGCTGTCACTTGACAATCATTCCCTAGGAGTATGTAACTTTACACATCACAATGTATCACTTTATACAATTAAAATTCACTCAACAACATAACACAAGGCCTTACAATTGTACATATGAAAACTTAACTAATATATTCCTAAACAGACGCCTCAAAATTATTAAGAAACTTCCTTGAAAATATATTGCATCTGTTGTCCAACAAATACACCACAGTATTGCTTGTATTTTAACACTTCTGAAATCGGGATGCGTCTTACATTTGATGGTGTCTAAAAATCGATATAGCTCCTTTCTTCCTGAAAATCTATAACTAAATCAATCATACAATCGACGGCGACTTAAAATCTACAAAATACAGCAATTCATCCCATGAACTTCCCCAACTAGGAAGACGTCCAACACCCCTCTAAACACTACCGTGGATAAGCAAACATCGTTAAATGAGCTACCTCTGCCTCTGTGGTTCTCAACCGATGGTCGGCGAAATGGCACCTGCTCGATAATTCCAGTTGAGGTAAGGCACATTCATTGGTACAAATACCTTATTTACATCACCGTCGCTTTTCGGGTTTATTTCAAATTTTAATTCCGTCCACATCCAATTTTGTTAGCTATAAACTTATGAATTTCGTACTTTAAGACACTCCGCTTCCTATTTCTCAAAGTTGTAGTAGTTTCATGTCTTGCATGTTCACATTAGCTCAATTCATTTGGCAAATTTTGTAACCATTGCAATTTAAGCTATTTCAAATGATCTAATAATTTAGAGTATTATTCGTCAAAACATAGATTGTATCACTTTAACTTACAATGAAACAGACTCTTTCGCTAAATTGTTGACATTACCTTCGATAATCCATTTTATTAAATGTAATCCATGAACTTCTAAACAGCTAACATTACCGATACTAATACCAACCTGAGTTCTAAACAACAATAGGTTCACTAGGAAAGTTATGCTCTGATATCGTGATCATCGATTTTTAACTCAACTCACATAAAAACACACCAATAGATATTCATGTCACCAAAATAGGGTCCAGCGATAAATTTTGTGATGATGCATATGAACTCCGTTCATAAGAAGCGACAATAGCTTGTAGGAAATAAATCATGGTCAGAATTTCACAATCCATCAATTTTAATGGAAATTCACTTTGTCCCTTGCCTATCCTACTTTTTCCTTTTGCGTCTGTGCTACTTTTAGTTCTAGGCCTACATCACATATTTAACTTGCATGTCCTCGAAATGTTACAGAAACTTAAATTATTTACGTAATTGGCTACAATAACATTACAGCTTATCATTAAAATGAGAGACAGAATGAAATACATTGCCCATGGTAGGCGACATTGTGAAGAAAATTTCAGGTTCATTTACATACACATTTTTGGACGTCATACACTGACATGAACAGAAGTTTTGGATTCTTCTGTACAAATACGATGTCAACTATTTTGACTTCTTTACAGCTCACCTGTGAATAAACACTCATTAAAAGTCCTGTCATTTTGAGCAGCTGACGCAATTTACGTAGTCTGACGTCTAATATTGATAAGGACAGGAGATATATTTATTACAGAAATAACGTAAGCTCTGATGTCCTTTCTGCCATGTCACGAGTGTGATATCCTCGCAATAACGCATGACATATGATTATATTCCAAATTGGTTATTTTTTAGTTCTAAATGCTCCCCGCTCAGGGTTTAACCATTTGTTATTAATGAAACAAACTGAGAATGGCGTTTATACTCACGGATGATTTTTCAAATTTGAATGACGAGTATAATATCCTAGTCGTATAAACTAGAAGAAAAAGAATGCTTAGGAGATATGGACGCAGATGACAAGATAATACCCAATTACATGCAAATTTTAGTTTGGTATTTTATTTTGTAGAATGAAAAACAACAATTATACGGTTGTATGAAATATAGCTTATATTTATCAAATGTCCAATATATTCAACATGGACAAAATCTGTACCAAGTACATAAGTAGAAAATACGTGATTAAAATCGACTGTATTCTTTATTTCAATTTGCTGTATTAACAGCGAAGTGGCCATTTAAAGATACAGCACAAAAAAGTAAATAATAATTACAACGTTACACTGGACAAAGCGAAAGATAAAGGTTACGGTCACAAAAAGTGTTATTTTAAAACATTTTTAACGACAGCCAAATGATTTCTAAATACGTCACCATCTTCCATGTCATAACGATTATGCTTTCCTTATGCGTATGCGGTAATGCTATAAATCGTAGTTTAGTGATGACGTGGGCCCACTAAAATGTACGTCTTAGAAATTAAGTAGCTCTGATACATACATGTAAACATTTTGTATTATATCACAACCCAACATTTTATGTAATACAAAATAAGCTATAAGAATAATATTACTCATAAATTCTTTTACTCAGCTAAAATATTCTGTTTAGGATGGTGTCTCATTTTATGAAACAGCGTTCTGTATTATAATATTGATAACGACCTGACAATAGCTACCGTTATTACATTTTTTACATGTAACTGATCACAACCGGAGAACGTGGTGTCGAGTTTACTTCAAAAAATGCATTCCAAAACGCTGAACAAATTTAGTAAACATGACTTGTTTAGTTTCAATTCACTTGCTAATAATTAAAATGTTCAATATTTCAATTAACTGAAACAACTGTTTTGAATTCCATGTTAATTGCTGAAGAGCAATTCGCCGTCTCTCAATTTTATTTACCTCCACAAGAAGCAGAGCAGTGCAATACGCTCCCTTACCACAGGAAATAGGGCTTTTGCACAAAAATTGATAGCATAAAAGTTAGGAGTTTCGAGATTCTAACTCTGTTGTAGGAAGTGAATAAGACACGGGGCATCTGAGAGTATTACCAGAAAATCGGTATTATAGTCGAAGCCTGGCGATGGCGTGTTATAACATGCAAAGCTGTTCTTTTGGACTTTGTCCATCATCTAAATATAAGATTACAACAGAACGTTTCGGAATCTCTGCCTCCGTGTATAATTAAAAGAAAGTTCGAAAAGGACAGGAAGCCTATCAATTGAGTCCCTTGGCTGAGCTAGTTTCAGATCTGCACTATTTTTACCTTTAACTGGAAGCATAATCCAAATTTCTAAACATTGGTTTTTAAAGGTATGATTAAACGACTGATAAAGTTTAAAAGAGTAATTTTACACGGTTTAATATTGTTGTTTCATGGAATAAAAATAGAACTTCATCGAAACAAAATATGGCTGAGTTTAAGCTGAAACAGTAATGGTGTGCACACATTTCTACTTCAGTAGTTTAGGTTTTTCGGTGCTATATAATTTAATCATAATCTATAATAAAAAAATTATTCTGTTTCCATCGTCTTTCTCGGTAATTTCTGATTTACACATGCTAGATCGTATGCGTTTTAATTTATAAAGCAATCAACGTTCACCAATATTTCGTAGGCAGACAAACATGAAAATTTAAAGGACATCTGTTTGGAACAATACTTACCACCATGCGTCTCCAAGCAGATAATAATATAAAGAATGTGTGATATAAAACATTTTCGTTTTTATAACCTGAATTTAGTGATGGTTAGACCTATGATTCTATATTTTGTTTCATACGCAATAATATATTTCATGTGGCAGTAAAGAGTTTTTAATGTCCTGTTAAACGTAGTTAAAACATTAAGTATTAATTTTGAGAAAAATGTGTAATCCTTTCGTGTAGTAATTTCATTACTTCTGTACAAACTGTTTAAAGAAAACCCAGGGGAAGAATAAGTATCTACTTTAATTAATTATACGCGCTTTATGTTTTCCTACCAAAGTTGCGTGTGCATTATGCATTCAAGCAGTTGAATTTCGGAAAAAATTAAATGTAATATTATGCTAGTATCAGGTATCATAAAAACTCTGCAGGAGCTATTTTGTGCGCTCACAGGAGCGGAAAAATTTAATGTCAGGTCATCCTGCCAGACATCTATTAAAATAATTATATGGATCTAACTTTCGACAGTTTTGTTGGAAATCATGGTGTGGGTTATAAGAAGCTTTAAATGTTAACATGTGGCGAGACAGACGAGTTTCCAGAATTTTATTTTCTATTCGTTTAATGTCCTTCTCGAAGGTATCACCACCTTGTCGAAGGCAATCTGCCGGGTGAGGAGGCTTGCGTGCTCAAATGACCCTTAGGGCTATGCCGGCCTGAGCTTCGGCTCATGGTAGGGTCACCCAAGCCGGACAGGTCTAAGGAGATGCGCTAGACTAAGAGTGATACCCTGGTCCTCCAGGTTGGGGGTTGGGTGTAGGGCTAACAACCTTTCACCTTTAAAAAAAAAATATGTGTTACGAAAAAATCAACCAAGCCTCGGATCAGGACGGACTCTTTGGCACGACCACGGCAATTGAAAAAGGACATGAGATTTGGTACCTGGAACATTAGGAGCCTCTATAGGGCTGGGGCACTGAAATCAGTGTGTAGGGAATTAGGGAATTATAAGTTAGACTTAGTGGCAGTGCAGGAAGTGCGATGGGAGGGGGAGGGCACGATCCCAGTGGACAATTTTACATTTTTCTATGGAAAGGGGAATGACAATCATCAGCTAGGGACGGGTTTTTTTGTTCATAGCAGAATTAGGGCAGCAGTTAAGAGAGTAGAATTTGTTAGTGACAGGTTGTCTTACGTAATTTTGGAAGGACGTTGGTGCGACATCATTGTCCTTAATGTTCATGCCCCAACTGAAGACAAAAGCGATGATATCAAGGATAGCTTTTATGAAGAATTGGAATCAGTATTTGATACATTTGGCAAGTATCACATGAAAATTCTGCTAGGAGATTTCAATGCAAAAATTGGGAGGGAGGATGTCTTCAAACCCACAATAGGCAGCGAGAGTCTCCATGCACTTAGTAATGATAATGGCGTCAGAGCAGTGACCTTCGCTACGTCAAAAGATTTAATTGTAAAAAGTACAAAATTTCCACACCGTGATGTTCATAAATACACTTGGACTTCCCCAGATGGCAGAACACACAATCAAATAGATCATGTTTTAGTAGATAAGAGAAGGCAGACAAATGTAATTGATGTGAGATCATTCAGAGGAGCAGATTGCGACACTGATCATTATCTGGTGGTAGCAAAAGTGAGGGAGCGGCTTTCAGTAAGTAGACGAACTAAACAAAATTTTGACACAGAAAGATTTGATTTGAAAAAATTAAGTGAGGGAGAGGCAAAGGAACAATATCAAGTTGAAATTTCGAATAGGTTTCAAATTTTAGAGACAAATGAGGATAATGAAAGTGTGGACATCAACAGGGAGTGGGAAAATGTCAGAAACTGCATCAAAATTTCAGCAAAAGAGAAACTAGGATACTACAGGAGAAAGCAAAATAAACCGTGGTTTGATGAAGAATGTTCAAAATTAATAGATCGAAGGAAGCAAACAAAATTTCAATGGTTGCAGAACCCAAACAAAACAAATGCGGATAATCTATGTAACGTGAGACGTGAGGCTAGTAGAACTTTTAGGACTAAGAAAAGGGAATACCTGAAGGGCAAAATTGCTGAACTTGAGACAAATAATAAGGAAAAAAACATCAGAGACCTGTACAGAGGCATTAATAACTTTAAGAAAGGATATCAACCCCAGACCAATTTGGTAAAGGATGATAGTGGCAATTTGCTTGCAGATCCAATAAAAATTGTGAATAGGTGGAAAAATTTCTTTAGCGAGCTCTTAAATGTTCATAATACTGGTGATATTAGACAGATTAAAATGCATACAGCTGAACTGTTGGTGCCAGAACCTAGCTTAGATGAAGTGGAACTAGCCATTGGGAAGTTGAAAAGTTATAAATCCCCAGGAATTGATCAGATTCCGGCCGAATTAATTAAAGCAGGTGGCAAAGGGTTGCATATGAGGATCCATAAGCTTATTCAGTTAATTTGGGATAAGGAAGAGATGCCACATCAATGGAAGGAATCCATAATTATTCCTATTTATAAGAAGGGGGACAAGACTGAGTGTGGTAATTACCGAGGAATATCGCTGCTATCAACCTCATACAAAATTCTATCCAACATTCTTTTGGCAAGATTAACCCCATATGCGAATGAAACTATTGGGGATCATCAGTGTGGGTTCAGACGAAACAGATCAACGATTGATCAGATCTTTTGCATTCGTCAGATACTAGAGAAAAAATGGGAGTTCGGTGGGACTGTACATCAGTTATTTATAGATTTCAAAAAAGCCTATGACTCTGTGAAGAGAGAAGTGCTATATAATATTCTTATTGAATTTGGTATACCAAAGAAGCTAGTGGGTCTAATAAAAATGTGCTTAAATGAAACCTGCAGCAAAATTCGAGTAGGTAAATATGTATCTGAGACATTCCTCATCAAGAACGGTCTAAAACAAGGAGATGCTTTGTCTCCCTTGCTCTTTAACTTTGCGCTAGAATACGCCATCAGGAAGGTCCAAGGTAGGCAGGAGGGTTTGCAATTGAACGGGACACATCAGCTATTGGCATATGCTGATGATGTTAATTTATTGGGGGACGATATGAATACAATAAAGAGGAACGCAGAAGTTTTACTAGAGGCTGGTAGACAAGTGGGGCTGGAAGTAAATTCAGAAAAAACTAAGTACATGTTAGTATCTCGTCATCAGAAGACAGGCGGGCAAAATTATCTTAGGGTAGCTAATAAATCCTTTGAAAGGGTTACAAAGTTCAAATATTTGGGAACAACAATAACAAATCAAAATGATACTTGTGAGGAAGTTAGGAGGAGACTAAATTCCGGAAATGCTTGCTACTTCTCAGTCCAAAATATTTTGTCTTCCCGTCTGATTTCTAAGAACCTGAAAATTAAAGTATACAAAACAATAATATTGCCTGTTGTTTTGTATGGGTGCGAAACATGGTCTCTCACTCAGAGGGAGGAACACAGATTGCAGGTGTTTGAGAATCGGGTGTTGAGGAGGATATTTGGGCCTAAGAGGGAAGACGATGGGGCGTGGAGAAAACTGCACAATGACGAGCTTAAAAATCTGTACTGCTCCCCCAGTATTGTGAGGGTGATTAAGTCGAGAAGAGTGAGATGGGCGGGACATGTAGCGCGCATGGATGGGACAAGAGGTGTGCACCGGGTACTGGTTGGGAAACCTGAAGGGAAGAGACCGCTGGGGAGACCTAGACGTAGATGGGAGGATAATCTCAGGCGGGATCTATGGGAGATAGGAGTTGAAGGAAACTGGATTTTGTTGGCCCAGGACAGGGTCCGGTGGAGGGCTTTGGTTAATTCGGTGATGAACCTTCGGGTTCGGCAAGCCATCTAGTTAGTTAGTTAGTTTATTCGTTTAATGTTTCAGGACACTTCAGTGCCGAAAACCAATACTTCACATAAGTTCTCAATTATACATGTCTCTATGAGCAGAGAATTGACTCTAGCTCATAGTCACTGTCCTAAAAAACATCGCCCCTTACTAAAAATGTTCCCACTGATGGAGCAATCTCCCTGATATGTGATATTATCGGTGCAGAAAAGCCTCCTGTTTCCACCTCCAGGAAAACAACCCGTATCTATGATATAAATATCCGTCGGCCAGTAACATTTATGAATATAATGTCTGTTCAGTTAAATGAATCGTATGAAGATTTCTGTCTTCTGGGTTGTTGCGCAACAACCCAGAAGACAGAAGTCTTCATACTCACCGCTGTGAAAACCTCAAATCATACAAATGAATCGTACTAATCCATAAATGCAATTTTAAGCTACCAACGCAATTCAAGGAGTGACATTCTGCCAATACAGAACATGGCTAACCACAGTCGGTCATGTCATCATCAAAACTATCTCCGTCACGAATTAAGCTCTTGCCGTGTTCCGGCGACAAGGATTATAAATGTCACTGCAATCATTCTCTCAGATGTTCGTGACGTCATTATGTTTCCCAGCCAACGTTAATCCGCACCGTGGTGTCTGATATCAAATTATATACCTGAAATGGTATATGACACTCCTACTCACAGAAAAGGTAACTCGTCTCGGTGGTGGAACCCTGAAAAAATATCGGGAGGGGGGGAGACAATCATAGCAAAGATAATCCTGGCCCTCCAGGCCGTAGGCTGTCAAATAAGCTAGAAATCCTTTCACATAATAACCGAATTATGAAAAGTTACAAGTTCTTGTGCCTTGTTTTAATAAAATGGAACGTAACGTGATCCCGACAAAAATATTTGGATGTTTAAAACAGCCATCTCGCGCAGTATTTAAACTGTTTGTCATAAAATATATTATATCACTTCAACCACAAATACCTGGCATATCATTTCTTGGTGTGGTGGACAGAACAAATGAGGAAGTAACAAATTTTTCATCAAGTTAAATATTAACATGATTTTTTTGTAAGTTTTGTGTATTGACGGGATAGTTCAGTCAGTATAGTGACTAGCTACGGGTTGGACGACTGGGGTTCGATCCCCGAGGATTTTTTCTCCAGCTTCTGCGTCCAGACCGGCTCTGGGGCCCACCCAACCTCCTATCCAATGGGTACCGGGGCGTGATGCTGACCACTCACCCCAATCTAATGCCGAGGTCAAGAAAGAGTAGGAGCTATACCTCCACTTACCTCAAACGACCTACATGGTGTGTAGCGGGACGGGTTTAGTTTACTTTTGTGTATTAAAAGTATGCATATGTAGGAACGATAGAATTAATTTACCAAAAATTGTAGTTAATTCTAAACAAACTTAAAATATTCATAACAACATTCTTATGTTCCTTCGTAATGAACACAACTCGAAGACATTCTCTTCAGAAATGTCTCTTCCTTCCTTCGTTATATGCACATAATAAATAATTGAACGCTATTTATATGTAATAATTTATCAAAAACCAGTTTTATTATAAGTTTGTGTGCTTCTTTATATTTGTTTGTTTTAAAGCGATGGGATTGACGCGCGTGTATAGAAAAGCAATAAAATTTAACTCACGCCAAATATTAATAGCCATTAATTTCACAAAATCGTCAAATCAGTTCCGTGTATAGGATGGATGTGATTGGGTTTGCTGGTTGGATAACAATGAAATTGAATTTCTGCGAAATCTACACTCGACTTGAAGCTTTTATATTCTTCGTTGTATTACGCTGCAATTAATGGCCGCTTTTTAAGGGATTATTGGATAGTATTTATCGGAGAAGCATTTACAAAATTAAATTTACAGCTTTTGCATTGTGGAGTTAGTTCTGTTCGATTACCCCTACCTAGTGAATTAACTGTAAAATTCATGATAAGGTATTTGTGGGAAATATTCCTCCATATTGTTTATATATTGCCACTCTAACTTAAAAACTTCATTGTATGGATAGTTTTAAATAGCCAGATGAATATGTGGTTTGAGAGCAGAAGATATTTGACGTACGTCACAAACACCAAAGTTCCAAAGGGTGGGAAGAATCAATTTTAATTCGATATATCGCTGGGTCCCTTGTAAAAAGCTGATCTGAATCCCTGGGGATTATTTACACAGTTTGAACAATGTTAGCGCTTTAAAACAGCGAAACCCTCATCTGAAGAAGGTTCCTTTTTTATATAACACAGTTGTCCGATTTGAACCTTGGCTTGATCCATTATGTTTCTCAATCCCTCGAATAATCACGACCAGATAATATGTTTATATATATGCTACAAGCACTTCCTCTTCATCTCTTGTGACTAGCAATTCATGATCATCCTAAAAATTTAAATGTAATTTCGAGTTTTATCAAGCTTAACACACCATTCTTCCTCTATCTGTTTACCGGTATTTGAAACTATGCATCTGTGCCATAAACGCAATACAAAGTAATTTCATTTAAAACCTGATTTTCAATATATCTTAAATACTCATCTGATGATGGCGAAATTCCGAAACACATAGTGCACAATTATTAGCATGTGTAATGTTCATATTAACAAAATCTTGTGATATGTAATAAAATAAATTTCTTCTGATGACGGTGTATAATTTATTAATTTACAACCCACACAACAGGATGTAACCATTTAAGACTCTCGACTCGGCGAAACGTGACTGTTAGTTTTAAAAAAGACACATTTTGATAAATTAGGCGTCTCAATGATAAGAGTTAAAATATATTTTTTGAGGTTTTCACAGCGGTGAGTATGAAGATTTCTGTCTTCTGGGTTGTTGCGCTGTGTAGTCTGGTCGATGTTTACCAACGCTTCAGAGGTCATACTGCCTCCGTCATCAGGGCGATGATGAGTTTAAATCTTCTCTGTGGCATATTACGACGTAGTAGACATTTGAATGTCCTGTCGGTCTACGAACTAATTCAACGCACACAACATTGGATAGTACACAGTAAGGAGCCAGAAAACAAATTGGTTTTCCCCGATTTCCGAACTGTAAGATAATCTTATATTTTGCTGCGACTAACACGGTAAAAGTACACACAAGGTGTGAACTAGGAATCCCAGGATGGTGAGATATCGATAAAGGGGCATCGGTTCAAATCTCAGCAGGTTACCGGCTATATTAACTGAATTCTTTACATCAAAGGAGTGATATTCAACCTGTTGACGGGAGGCTCCTCTGAAAAGTAGGTTAATGTCTACCAAACTACACGACACATCATCCCAGAAAAGACCCATCTTCACACTCGCCGTGACAACATGATGCCTCACCGTATTATGAATTATTTATGTCCATCTAGCTTAATTTATACAAGATAATTTTATAATGGGTTCATGGTCGGTCTGTCAGACACTCCCATTAATCGCCATCATTCGACGCTGCATACTGTATTCATGTGAAAGATAATCATTAAATAACCAAAAATTCTATTAAAGTCAATTAAATACATTTTATACAAAAAAACTTACTCTAATTGGATAAAGGCCTTAGTTGATGGGTTCCAATCCACAGTAACGACTTACTTTCACGAGACAACACAGAGTATCACAGATAAATCCTCGAAAGGGATTCGAACCCATGATCCTCATGTATAGGCAGGCAAGACGATGCTCCATTTATGCTACCTTGGTCCCAGAGCTTTGCTTTGCAAAGTATAGGACTGCAGCAGGTGGAAAGCAGTTGCAGAACAAACGAGCAATTTAATTAGCGTGGGTGTACACGCTTGCGATGACAAATTATAAGAGCACTTCCTATACTGTCATTAGTATATGGTTTCTAGAGTTGTATAAAAACAAATGAAGTTAAGTGGTTATACCAAGTATTGGTGCTTTCCGTTTTTGTAGTAATACACAGGCTTACACCCGACACTTAATACAGACCGTGAAAACTAATTAAGTGCTTGCGAATCGATATTAACTTCCATTTTATGTCATGGTACATGTGAATATAGGATCAGCCTATGTATAGAATTGTAAATTCTACTCCTTTCTACCTCTACGCTGTGTTTGTTGACATGTAACTGAGGAAAAACCAGGTTATGAGCGAGTGAAAGAGGGCAGAAAATATTTTTGCCAAGTCCAAAAACTGACAAATGAATTCACTCGAACTGTTTCGCTTATTTAACAACGAACACAAAAATATAATTGTCCGAATAAAAAATTATGTGGACTGTTTGTAACATGTTTCATTTCAGGTATGTCTCATTTAATTATTCAGTTTGCAACTTATATATATAGGTATAAAAGTTATGTTTGTAAAAAGCAAATAACTATAGCGATTAAAAATGTGCTATAAACCCTAGAATAATTAAAAAAAAGAAATGAAAATCCTTCAACTCTTTCCGTAATGTAAAAGAAGAAATTCTTACATTGGATATTTACTTCAAAGGTTAACAAGGATTATTAAGACTATAATTTAAAACACGTGGAAGTGCGTATGTATTAAACAATAGTCATGAATAAGAGAAAGAAGTATCAGAAATTTTAGTCCGAAAACTTAAGGAACGAGAACTCTTAACGACTTGTCTCAATACGTGTTATCGCAGTGAAAAACATACATTATAATCTAACCTATTTTAAAAAAGACTATTCAAATATGCAGAAGAAATATTTTTCCACATGACTTATATATAATTTGCTTTTGGCACAACTTAATTAAACATTAATATGTTTACCTGATGAAACACGAACGAAAATATTAACAAAACTTCGTTCAAGTTTTAACAATGATCAGTATAGTCGCAAAGTTATTTATACTCCGCATAATTTTTTCCCTTGTACTTTATTAAAACTACTTGAAATGACTGTGGATTATAAATTAATCTACATTGTGCGAATGTTTTCAGATAATCTACCATGTTCTATTTCGGCTTAATGTATAGTTCGTATTACATGGGCCGACACCAATCCAAATTAAACTATCTCGACAATTCTTAGGATATAGGCCTATTCTAAATTATAACACGCTGTCGGACAAACATACATCCACCTTTATATGCCTCCATTTCACGCACATAACGTGATAGAAGCCTTCCCCTGTAGATAATAACCTACACAAATTTATGTGCATGCGTAGTGTTAGTTGCGGCGTCATGATTGATGAAATTAAATAGTTATAATGGTGGCACCAGGTGTTCGTGACGAGCGTCCCAACATGTCATCTCCATAATTCTGCGGTCGAAGTTCTATAGCCCCGAGTTTAGGGTCAAGAGGTCACATGATACCATTCTAAGCTAAACACTGTTCATGTCGTCTAGTTGTTAGGAAGATGTGTTGTTATCTGGCGACGATGCAATTCTTGCTGAAGGTGACACGATCCTACACAGGATGATTCAGGAAGAGCCTGTCAAACTTAGCTGGCATATTATTCAAGTGATAATCAGCAGAAGAAGTCCCAGAAAATGGGTCCAATTCGGAAAGATACAGGGGCATAACGCTATTTTGAAAGAAAAACAAAAATGAGAGGGTTTAATTAAAAATTTAGAACTTGAATTTTAAACTCAAACAAAATGTTATAAACTATTTAAATACGTAATTACACGGCGTATTAGTGTGCAGTATGCTTCAAAAAACAGATAACAAAACTTCAAACATTTGGAAATTTGGCATATAGTAACAGTCAAATCTTCATCCACGACCAGATGAGGCAGATATTAAATTGGGAGAATGTTTACCGCCATTCAAGTGAAAATCATTTGCTTTCCTGTCGATGTTGGTCTCCCGAGTTTATAATGCCGTGACATTGGTGGTAAACTCCATGAACTTATAACAATCCAACACAAACCCATAATGGATTTAGAGGGTGTAGCTACAAATGATTTGTTTTTAACGGGATGTTTCGTAAAATAATAATATATAGTTAAGGCATAGAAGATATTCAGATAATTTATTTCTGTGTTCTTTCTAGTAATTTCAAAACCAGACAAACGGATTACAGAAACGTATAGAAACTTCGTCTCAATTTTAACTTCAATGCCACTGTACTTGCAAATGAGAGAAAACCGAATTTAAAGTCAATGAAATGAGCCAATATCGTCGAAATATTTAAAACTGCACCAAAAATAAAGATTATTTAATTGAACATGAAACTAAGTTATGTAATAACGGGTATTTAAATTAAACTAACAATGAAAGACGAATTACAGACAGATTTGTCTATCAACTTCTCGAAAAGGAATCTGTTTCAAATACACAGTTGATCCTAGTGATCACAATATCACCTAAATAATTTTTAGTGCCAGCATACCTTTACTTACTTCCGTTACTCTACAGTCCCTGAAGGACCTCGGCTACCCCACATATAGGATGTTTCTTAAGCTAAAACTCATTGGAGGAGCGTTCAGCCCGTCACAAGTACAGCACAACACAGAAAGACGAAGACACATATCCATGTCATGTGTGCATGCGGTATAAAGTAAGAGCGAATGGATATTATATGGATACTAAAGGAAACGGTGTAAGATTTTGGACTGCGATCATCTGAATTGGAACAGGATCCAGTGGCGAAATCATCGGAACAGGATAATTAACCTCTAGGTTCCACAAAAAGCGGGAAATTTCTATCTGTGTAACAATTAACTTCTGAGAAAGGTCTCTACCCCATGTAGTTATAGAGACACCAATTAGTTCGCGTAATTAGTGCAAATAATTATTTTTCGCAAAGAACTTTCTACTATCATTTTTAAACCCAAGACTGCAAAATATTTCCAGGAACTGAATCTCTAGGAGGCCGCCACATTCAATATGGGAATTACAGAAAAAGTAGAAACGAAACATGGCAAAGGTTAATATTAAAGCTGATCAAAAGCGTACGATTACAACTGTATGTTTTATGCCGTTCTGAAAAGAGACCAAACGGTAGAATGTGTCCAGGGGGCTGGAACGAATGTTTGAAGTAACGAGTGTGAAACAGGCTTCAACAAGAGAAACGAGCGATGTGTTACCCAAATGCAGCAGAGCTCAGAATGGAATAAACAGTCACAGTAGCAAAAGTGAATATCACGTGCGAGGAGTTCACGTGTGGCTTTCGTTTTGCGAATCTAAACCAAGAGTGGGCGAGGCGTTGGGTTTCATTTAAAATAAGCACCGACAAAATATTTAGGAAAAGTAAATATTTGCCTTGTGATTAAGCGCCACGCCATAAAGATGTATTGGGGAGTGGAGGTAACGCTCCACACGTTCTTAACTAGATTAGATGGCTTCAGCCTCTGTATCCGCGGGAAGGTTTGGTAGGACCTACAGCCGTTGGATGCCGTGCTAAGGAGAAGAATCCATATCCCTGTCGAGAACAGAACTCCGGTCTTCCAACACGTATCCCGTTATTTTACTGCGATAAACCGGCTCATAACTCAGTCGCAACAGTCGGTGTCCCAACCGAGACTCGAATCAGACAGCTTCAGATTACTAGTCTCAAGTTCTGTGGCTTCGGTTATTTTATCAGTGTAATAAATATGTGTGCTCAAATTTGGGTTCTCTTAACAAACTCTACTCCATTAAGTAACACAGGCCGCCCAGTAACTTGCTTTTATTGCACTAATCATTATTCAATCTGTGTCTCACCCACTTCTGGAACCTGTAAATAAAAACGTCCAAAGGTTAGCATCTCTATTTCCTCGGGATGTCCCGGTACAAATTTCTGTTATGAGACCGGCTATTTTGATTGAGGATTTTCATGGTTTTATTCAGTCCCTCAAGGCGAATGTCAGAATAGGTTCTTAAATTAGGCCACGGTCGCTGCCTTTCATATCCTTTCCAATTCATTATCCGTCATTCGGCGGTATATAATCTGATCTGCTGACGGAGTCGTTAAATACAATAAATAATAATAATAATAATAATAATAATATATTTGGTTTAGAACTATATACAGAAATCTGTGGCGGCTTAACACCAGGTTTTCACGGCCACAGTCCTTACATACGTAGCACTATTAGCACTACTGCTTACTACAACTATTCACTAATGCTACTCTACATAACTCTTCCTTAATGCTCCCGTGCCTTCTATCCCAGTGGCAGTTCTAAATTCCTAATTTTGACCTGTCTTTTACATCTTACTTTGTACAGAAAGTTCCCTGACTTCCGTGTCATTCGTAGTGCTTAAAATTTTCTTGAAGGCCAACTCTTCGCCAACGGTCAACCACTTGTTCCTCAGGAGCCGTTCCCTCCACCTAAATACAATAAATAAATACAGGATGAAAGTAACAATTCATACTTGGACTGTACAACGACGCACTTTCAAGTCCATATGTTTCGCAGCGTTAAATGATATGGAAAAATAATAACAAATGACTATTAAGTATGAATATGGAAGGATGCAGTTGTGGTCTATTTCAACACAGGCATACTATTGCAGCATATTTGCGAACGTTATAATAAATAACATTCGGATTTGAGAAAGGCGGGGACAAATTTATTGGTCAACTGAGCAACTATCGTGAAAGGAAGAATAGATGATAATAATAACAATACGAGAAAATTTTTAGGAAGTATACAGCAGCTGAATCCTCAGGAACTCCCAACGCACGAACTTGTGACAGACAAGGTTATTAATCAGCGTTTATAACTTCTGGGTCACTAAAAAGTCTTGCCTTGGGAACTGAGCCCCCAAAACTTCCAGAAACTTCCCAAGACACATGCCCAACTTCAATACGTGACGAACAGGCTAGAAATTACGGTAACAAAATTTCGACTCTGCCAGTACTGAAGAGTCACCTCGTCTGATGTAATGTTACAAAATAACCCAGGAAATATTTAAATGGAAGGCAGTGTTTCAAGGACGACAAGAATATGCAAAGTGTTTCAAAGTTACCGGAAGTAAAATAATTATACGCCGTGGTTTTATCACAAACAAGACTGTTGAAACTAGTGTTGAGGTGCAATAAGGACTGCTATATTTATGCATTATTTTCAATACACACGCTGTATTGACGAATCTATTTAAGACTATCAAAAGAAAACTCACAAACATATCGATATTAGCGGTGCAATTTTGAACCCTTCTACTGGTCATATGTGACAAAGCAGTCATTGGAGAATCAGAATGTGACTTGCAGAAAACATCGCAATGTGTCACGAGGTCAACCGTGATAATGTAATGGTGAAAGCGTCCACATTATGCTGAAACTAACATAGTCAAGTTCAATATAAGATACTGAATCAGTACTAATATTATGCACCTTAACGTAACGTAGCCTAGCATGAAGCAAACCAGCATTTACCTACACCAACGCAGGAAGTATCATAACGCATTCGGAAATGTGAAGATTCATGCAAAAG
The DNA here is from genome assembly GCF_977971745.1 of Zootermopsis nevadensis. Classification (NCBI taxonomy): domain Eukaryota; kingdom Metazoa; phylum Arthropoda; class Insecta; order Blattodea; family Termopsidae; genus Zootermopsis; species Zootermopsis nevadensis. The sequence goes on along the minus strand of NW_028259192.1, from coordinate 12,432,581 downwards.
CGACTGAGAGACAGGAATCCAAGAATCATAGCTTCAGGCTAACGACGTCTTTACCGCCACAGACGTGTATTTTATGGAGCCCCTACGTTCATTATCCTTACCACAAGAGTTCGACACTGGACCCTGTCATGAACGATTTTAAGCAGCCTCGCACCCCATTTCCTTAAGAATCCATTTAATGTCTCCCCTATATAACCAATTCTCCCACAGGTCTCGTCAAATCCGGTTTTACAAGTAAATTTTTGAACGAATTTTTCATCTCACATTTGTATGTAACGTGCCCTGCCGATCCCATCCTCCAAAATTTCAATATTCTAATAAGCGGTCCGGTTAAGGGTACAAGATGTGATCATAATATATACCTATTTGTTCCCTTTCAGATTTGGTCCTCCGACATGTTGTGACATATATTTGATTCTGAAACTGTAAATTCTTGAACTAGATATTCGCCTATTATAAAGAATCTAAATTTATAGAACACACAGAGAAATGCATTGCGCCTCCAGCGGTAGTGTTAATATTATATCGTGTAATTAATCAGACAAGTGCGTCACGTCAAGCTGATATATTAACGCGGTGTTCCATTTCTTCAGCTTGAGAAGGGCAGGGAGCGACAGACAGGTCACCTCGTTAGATGTCGCGCCGTGATCCATCAACTGTTCCATCTCTGCAGCACACATTGATTGTCGCGCGAACTGATTGTCACAAACATACCCGTAGCCATTATTTCTGAATAACCATAGCAACGGAACACATATCACGTCATTATAAAAGATTATCCAACCTTTCTGTTAGAAATACGTGATATTTGTAATACCCTTCGGAACTGAGGCAGATTTATTAACTAAACCCCATAAAATATGCAATAACAAGCTTCGTATTTTGTGCTGTTCATGTAATATTGTTCGGGCGTTTTAATCGAGCTGAAAGATTTTCAGGGAATGTAAGGCAAGTGTAAGTAAGATCTTCAAGGGAGGTGAAAACTTTGGAGAGAGTAATATCAAAAGGGACGTCAGAGAAAAATGACGTAATAATCTGGCTCAGAACGGGGGCACTTCTGAAGAAGGTAATGAACTTTCGGAGTTCCCAGATACAGCCCTATTTTTCCTTTCCGAAATTTCCTACACTGAGTCGGAAATTTCGGAAAGTAAAATACAAATGCAACTCTGAAATTATCTTTTCACATGCTTGTACTCGTATATATTTTCTTCGTTGTTTCGGTGTGTGTGTAGGACTCGTCTATATACGTGTTATAAATCTGTATATAGACGAGGAAACAACAAATTAAAGAAGTAGTCGCAGAATATATACAGTTAGTCACACGATTGCTTTTCAACATTGATTAAATTATCCACTCCTCTGCTAACCTAAAAAACAAATGTTACAGCTTTTATAGCACGGCAGGGAACCAATGATGATAATTACACCAATAAAACTGTATCATAAATATAAAAAGCTGACAAGTCTCGTTTGGTATCCATTTACAATGCCCTTTGCAATTTATTGTGTTATAAATGAAGTGTGTCTGACTGTCAGTGAGTGCAAAAGGCCTGCTAATTCAACTTCATACTCATCAATTCCATTGAAACAAATGAGGTGTAACAGAAATAAAGCAACAGGATATCACTATTTTTCGTTCGTTAACTTGTTCCAAGTTAAAAATTAATTATATGGTAATGAAAGTTGAACTGCGGAATTTGCAAGCCTCCGGCTTTACACACACGAACAGGTATAATGACACGCGCCTGCAGTCTAACATTTTTGAAATAATTACCTTGATGTTTGACCTTAATGGCCATTTGCTGAAGGTGCATATCTAATGTAGACGAAAATACACTGATGCAAAGTTAATCATACTAGCCTAAAGATATAAAACTGCAAAGTCACAAATTATCTTGCGTTTCTTATAACGTAGAGATTACATTGAACCAGTGTGGACCAAATTTAAAATTGCCTGATAACGTTTAACGTAGACACATATTAATAACGTAATTGCATCGCCTGAGTAGCTTACAAAATTAAGTGTGCAGGCACAATACAATTTTCCGACAATTTACTCGACATTTAGGGAAATCTGCAACGTTCCTCGCAAAATGCATGCACATTTCATACGATTTTAAGAAGAATCTCAAGTCTCTGATGGATTTTTGTAAAGTTCTAAAAGGGAAAGCAGCAGATATCTGAGAGGACACGATCTTCATTATATCCGAAAACCTCCTGCATCATGCACAGAAAATCATTATCGATCCGATCGCGAGGACCCAACCATCCTCCATGATTTTATCGCCCTAATGACGTTTGTCGCGAAGACTACAAAGTATAAAGCTCCTCATTATGCAATTTTTGTCATCTCCTGTCAGTTTGTCTCTTAGGTTGAAATATATTCCTCGTCACCCTGTTCTCAAACACGCTCATCTGTGTTCTATCCGAAGGGTAAAAGTTTCACATCCGTAAAAAACAAGAGAGAACAGGAGTTTTGTATATTTTAATTTTTAAGTTAATACATAGGAAACGATTAATTCGGAACTACATGGCAGCAACCACTTCTGGAAATTAATGTGCTCTTAAAATTACTCTTCAACGTAATTTTGGTGTGTTAACTTCGTTCCAAAATAGGCCACTACCACATTCTAGAAGGATTTATTACTTAAATTATGTTTACATTATGATTTCGCCCAGCATTTTCTTATTGAAATGTGAGCATAGGTACGCTCAGTCCTTTCTTTTTCGATTCTAACATACTTCCAGTGTTTCTCCTTTCTGACAGGCTACACGCAACAAATTAACACCATCAGCATTGAACAGAAGTCAAAGTGTTTAATCCAATTGCAATCTCTTTTAATTTAAATAAAAATTTCCTTGGATATTTTCCATCTTCTAAGAAACAATAAAATAGAAAACGACGTTTCGGAGATGGGGCTCTATCTCCGTCTTCAGGTACCTACTCAGTTGGGCCCAATAGATAGAGCTAATCCCTATCTCCGGACAAAGTAAAAATAACTCACCATCGTCACGAACTTTCAGACTCTTTTAATTTCTTTGCCCTTCCTAATAGAGTATGGGTTATTAAATCAAGGCTCACAAGAAATGGTACTTTTACTGAAAATTGCTTTACGTGGTATGGATAATATTTAAATTAAGTCATCTACAAACTTGTAATTGTCATTAAATATTAAACATAATCAGACATATTAATTTAGAATATTATAATCAGCACGTCATTTCTACTAGCTATATAATATTACAGCAGCAAAATTTTGAGTGCACGTCCACAGAAATAAAACTTTTAACACACTACATAGTTGTACTGAAATACTGTTTATTGCTGACTTTATGAAAGGAATCTAGTTTCTTTCATACTCTAACTTTCTTCTTGCGATGTGTATTGGTTGTGCGCTCGAGTCTACCGGGGGGTTATACAGATCTCCCCATTTACTTCCTTGTAGTGTGCGGGAAATTGGATCTCGCCGATATGACGGATGAGGAAGACGTCCGGGAGTGAGAAGGCCTGTAACAAGGCTTATTTAGCCTGGACAAGGGGGTGTATAGGGCTGGATCAAGTTCCATGTTGCTAACCCGATTATCGGGATTACCAGCTACTTCCACAGTTTTAAGTTACCATCAGACGTCTGGCTAAATTGACTATCGACTGCCAGTGCCGATGACATAAGAAAAAATGTCAGCCATCGTCATATCAGTGCGTCAATGTACAATGCTGTTAATTCACTGTATGTATGGCTAAGAAAAAAAAATGCTTCGAAAAAGCTGATAGTCGCTCGGCTGGCCAAACTACTCCCCGTCTCTTCTGTAAACCTCAGATTTATCATCGGTGCACATTTCACAAGAGTCCGCTACTAATTATTTTCCTAGGTCAGATGAATGCAGTCCAAAGCCTAACATCCTATTATACTTAGACATTTTTAATATTATCCATATGTACGCCAATGTATCCCTTGTGAATATTCCCTTCACGATTTCCGATTAAAATGTATAAATTTCTCACCTCCGGATTGCGTGCTACATGTTCTGCCCATATTGCCATCTTTGATTATATTGATGGGAATTTATAAGTAGTATTCCTTTTCTGTAATAACTACTCTTCATATTGTTCTTTAACTGCTCAGATTTATCACCTCACTAAACAACCTACGTAGCTGATACTAATTAACACACTCGTCTGCAAAACCAAAGGACAAGGCAAGTCTAAAGCTCAAAATTACGATTGTGTTGTTCAGGAAACAGGTGAAATACGTAAGGTGAAATAAACAAGAATAAAATACAACAGACAGATACTCTAATAAATTGATAAATTTATAAAATGTTTGTCAAAGTTAACAGTAAAGTTGAGAAGGTTCGCCCTGAAGAATAAATGGGAGTGTATTTGATAGGATCCCAATTCGAATCTTATCTGAGTTTTTGGCTATAATGAATTTGGAATTTCGTTTTTTTTTTTCCTGTCTCTCCAGCCGAATGTAGGAACTCTTTCTTGAAGTGGACAAGAACTGTCTCTTCCCAATTTCATACATACTCATCATTCATTACCTTCTTTCAATATAAATCGGCGCTTTATACCCTGTACAGTTCATAGAGTGAGTTAATGACATAAGAGTCGATTAATCATTGCTTATTAGAAGGGCATTCCAAATGTGGGACAGCTCTGAAACTCCACTGAAAAAGACGAAAAAGAGTCAGCTTTTAAAAATACCACTTACGAAGTAATGGCTGCAGATCAATCATTGTATGACAAATCCCTTGCTCAGCACCGCGAGGGAAGTACGATTACTTCAGCCATGTATTCTCACAGGAAGATGTCTACTGATTTTCATGAATCTCACTAAGGATGTATCCATACAGATTTTTAAAATCTTTCTTCAGAAAAACTGATAAAATTCCCAGAAGGCATATGATAATTCATTTAAAATGTCGACGGAGTACGAAATTTTACATTGTGACTCGTAAATGCATCTAAAACCATTACATGAAACTTGTTTCATTAATCATATCTTTTCTGTCAGCCGGCCTTCCATTCGTGACGCACATCAGTGGCGGCAAACGTAAACAGCTTTAAATTGATTTTAATATTTAGAATTTAATAAACCTGTAAATCTAAAAACGTGTTTCAACTTCTTCTCTCCTGTGTCTCTTCTTTACTTGCAACTCAAATCGAACACTAAATTTCTTCGAAAATAACACTGGTCAACACATAAAATCTTATGAAAACGAAACTGGCCGATCTTGAATAATTTTAGGCTGCTAAACACGAAAATCACATTACAATTTGTCGATTGGCTCGTGTTTTTAAATTACGGCTGGGGTATCACATTAGTGAGTTACTCTACATTATTATCAGTTATAGTACCACCACGTTCTTAAAACGTGATCATCAACAGTCACCCCGCTCTGCATTACGTGACAAGTTGTTACCGCCTCAAATACATCTTCAACTCTTGCAGTATTTCTCGAATCCGGTCAGGTACTGGGTAATTTATTCTCATTTAACGGTTCTCTATGAGATTCCTACTTCTTGCGCAGTATTTTTGTCGTGTAAGATTGATATGCCCCGTAATTGTGTGAATAGCCTGGATAACTTCTTTTACATATGTGGAGAAGTCACGTTTGCTTCAAGAAATGTACGTTAACTAAGCCATAAAAAAGGCTGACGAATTGTACTTTGGGTGTAAAGTAGGCGATCAGGACAAGAACTGGGCTTCACACATATACTGCACTACCTGTTCATCAAAACTCAACGCATGGGTGAATCGTTAGGGACGTTCTGTGCCTTTCGCAGTGCCCATGGTATGGAGGGAGCCAACAAATCACATCACAGACTGTTACTTCT